>NC_024795.2:2500-302500 GCF_000309985.2 Brassica rapa | reverse complement strand
GTAGTATCGATCACCTGCTGAAGGATGGACAGCTACGACTCGGCCAATGGATTTTCCTTTCTTACGCTCAGTCCACACCTTAGCACTGTTGTTCCATACAAAATATTCAGGAATCTGCACATATGTCAGTGTCCGGGCAAACGCCGACCTTCTGCATAAAACCATCCATTCCGTGAACATCGTCTTCTCGATACCCGGTTTGTGGATTACACGGCCGAGGTTGTCTGTTGATTTAACCGTAATATTGTGTTCGCCTTCCAAGTGAATGATAAGCTTTTCAACTGATGGTTTTCTTTTGTGTATGTGGAATGCGAAAGTGCGCCACATAGACTCACAAGCTGATAAATACCGGGCTTCGATATAGTCTTGGATCTCATTGCGTTGCCTCAGGACTTTCTCTTTTGATCCTCCGGATGTTGTGGCGTCGGATGAAGTTGCTGAATTTCCTTTTTCAATAACAGCGGTTGCTCGGTCAACGCCTTTGGTTATGTACTTGAATAAGTATTTCACCGCGCTTGTCCGATTACACCATTCAACATTAATATGAGCTTCATACTTCTTCAGAAGCTTAATGTTATGAGGGACGACGAAAGTGTTGTCTAGTACAACTCCAGCCTTTAGTGTACACGTAGCATCGGTTCGGCGCCGACGATATAACACATACCCGGATTTGTCAATCGAAGTGGTGTCGTTATTCGGCCGAGGATACTTTTTCGTGCACACATTGTTTTCCATACATGGTGACTTCGGATTGAAGAGCCCACATGGACCGTGGATCATGTGTTTTGTGACTAAGTCGTAAGCAACTGGGTCTTCCTCTTTGTTCGGGAGCTCGGCCGAAATTATTTCATCCACTTCTTCTGCACTCGGTGTTCTGGTAGAGTTTCCTAACCACAATAATATATGTGCATGAGGGAGACCTCTTTTTTGAAACTCTATTCGGTGGAGAGCTGCCTTGTATGGCTTGAAAAAAGTTCCTGCTTTGAAATCCTTGAGCAGTTGATCGAGCTTCATCTTAAAAACCCGACATTCAATGTCTGGTCTATCATTAGGGGAATCTCCACCGTATTTCTCAAGATGTTCTTTAATCTCGCTCCAGTTGGGATTGGCCGTCATCGTGATAAACAAATCTGGATTGCCGAATTCTCTGCAGATAGCCATAGCATCGTGGTATTTCTCGACTAAGTACCGGGGCCCTCCGGTGAAACTTGGCGGGAGTATAAATCTCTGGCCAATAATTTTAGCATCAGTGTCGCCTTTGCTTACAGCATCAAGGACATTGCTGTAGAGCTCAGCCCGCAAGATTTCTTGGTTATTTCTCGCCCACCTCAGTCGGTCTTCTTCAATCGCTGTATAGACGTCCACAATAAATTGATGAAGGAGACGACCGCCTTTAATCAACGTCATTCCTTGGGTAGGACGTGTTTGGATCAGAGAAGCGTAGTATTGACGGATGGTCACGAATTGCCTTGTTCTTGAAGTGCCTGTCTCAAGATGCAGGGGAATTTCTGTGTGAAACCCATATTCACCATACGGGAACAAAAGAGGGTATTGGAGGCTCATATATAGAGGGTGATCGTCTCGCAACTGCTGCAAAGTGTCAGATTGAAACTGAACCACTATATCACGTTCTCCAATTGTTGATGTCATATCCCCCACGATAAGACCTGCCACCTCGCTTGTAGTTGGAAGGTCGTATTCTTTCCCCTTTCCTTTATCTTGGACTAATCTAATAGTAAACTCTGACCCGACGCTTTCGTAGTGGTCTCGTGCACGACGAAAGATCTTTGCTAGACAATTGTTCTCGTCAATCATCTCGATGAGGAGGGCCAACGTTGGTTCATCGAGGTTACCTTCTGCTGAGGTTTGCCCCATCGCATTTAGGCGGTTTTTGAGTTCGTTAGCCGTGTCAAATATGTAAAGCTGTAGATATTCTGGGAGACAGCCTTGTCGCGGTATGAGGGAGCCAATTCTGTGGTGGGTTTGACCTTGGATCCGTATAGTATAAGGACCAGGTGCGTGGACGACACTGTAATCCATTTTCATTCCAACGGATGTAAAAGCAAGGACAGAATTATAGACTCGGATAGTATCTCGAAACCATCTGGTTTGAAGAAGTTTTTCTAACAGGGCCGGCGGCTGTTTGATCGGCGGAAGCTTGATCTGGCCATGGTTACAGCAAAGGGTGAAAGTTGGTTCACCTGTTCGTGGGTCTGTAGCAGTGCTTTCAGAAGTCCACATTAATGCACCACATTTTGAGCATGCTACGATTCGGTTTTCATATAGTCGGGATGTTGAACCTTTTTCTGGAAAATGTTTATTACGAATCGTTAAATCATAGTTTATTTCAATATTAAGAGTTTAACAGAGGGGTAGGAATTATTATTTTTTATTTTTTGGTTTAAAAAAAAAATTTCCTTTGTTAATATTTGTTTTTTAAAAAAATATTTGTTAAAATGAATTAGTTTCGAAATTTGATTTAGTTGATTTATAGGAACACCATTACGCTGAAAAATATATTTTAGAAATTAAATATATATATATATATATATATTTCTGGGAATCTATAGGGGATTAATTTGTATGCACCTTTTTTTTTTGGTTGTGTGCGACGCGTTCCTTGTGGATTTGGTGGAGCATTTGTATCTATATAGAAACAACGTAAATTTGAATTAGAAATGTAATAAATCGAAATAGATTTTATCAGCCATTATGCATACCTTGTGACGATGCCGAGGTTCGTTTGGATAACAAAATTGCCTTTCTCATATTACGCGCATTTTTCTGTTTGACTATTAAGATCAATAGTAGTTAGGTTAAAAGAATATAGCATAATAGATACACATTTTGGTATGATTTCTTACTGTAAGAGTCGCAGTCATCACAGCCACCTGTTAAATTAAGTTTGGAAAGTTAGCTTTTTTTGATGAATTAGTTTGGTTTAAGATATAATAATATGATCAATATATACTTACAGTCGTAATATGTTGGTTTGAATGACGGTCGGTCATTTACCAGATGAACTGAAAATGTACACAGTTTAATCACTGGGATAAGACAATTTGTCTTAGGATTAGATATTTTGGGTAGTAAATATATACCTTTTGGTTTATTAAGTGATCCACGTGGTCGGCCTCGCTTCCTCTTTTGCGTGGATCCTCCTGTAGTTTTGAGAATGTCATTTTCTTGGTTAGATTAAGTAATATATTATAGTTATGATTAAAATTTAAAGTAGAAGGTAATAAAATATCTAGATAGAATTTTGAAATGTTCCAATTAAAATAAAATAAGTGTGGGTCATTAGGTGTTTTCCAATTTCAAAATATAAGTATCCTTTTAAATACAATACTAATCCAATTTCATAATGAAAACATAATAAACTTCTATATATGATACACGTTTTTTATTTATATATGTTAATATATGTACTTCTATATTCTTATGTTCCACTATCAATGTAACTATGATTTAAATAAACTAATAACGATAGTAATGGGTAGAATAAATAGCTAGGAAATGGTAATATGGTTCCCAAAATAAATCGATTTTGAAAATGGGCTTAATAGTGATGGTGGTGTTTATTTTTTTTTTTTTTTTTGGTTTGCAATAACTGTTGTATTTGTAGTATTTAAACTAAATTGATTTGGGTAGTTAATCTTTCCAGCTATAATAGAAATCATAATAGCAGGTATTTTATTAAAAATCCCGAACTAAAATAATATATAGAGGTCTTTAAAATCTATAATCTATTTATTAACATAATATATTTTGTATTCAATTATTATTTTGATGTTACAAAATATTAATATAGTTTTATTTGTATTTTATTTTCTAATAATTTAGTTTTTGTTTAATTAATTTAAAAATATCAAAAATATAATATATTTGTAAGTATTTATTTAAATATATCCAGATATGATGTGTTATTTTTATGTGAAATTTCATCCTTCCTTATTCCTTTTTTTTGCTTGATCACATCTAGACAGCGCCTTTTTTTTCCCAAATAGTCAAAGTATAGTTAATGATATATTCCATATAAATTTCTGAATAACCATATAATGAAAAGCAAAGGATAATACAATTTATAAACATACAAATAAGAATAGAAACTCAGTATTGATCCTAAACAAAAATATAGTTCATTATGAATCTAAAATTTTCATATACTCAGAACTTGAATTGTTTTTTTACAAAAGAATATAAAAAAACGAACTCAAATGAGTAAAAATGAGGAATTGGATTATAACTAAGACTAATTAGTTTATGTTAATTATATTTTATTTTAGATATCGAAAACAACAAAGTTTAATTTAAATAGCTTCAAAGTCATAAATACATCATTTTCAATTGTGTAGGAAAAGATACATGTATTTATACTTTCAGAGTAAAATTATATACGCATATTATCAGAAGTTTTGTTGAAGTTTTAATATTATCAGTAGTTTTGTAGTATTTATTTCACACTGTAGTAATAGAGTTGGTGATGTTATTTTACTTTAAGGTTTTAAGCAAGTATCTATATTCTTTTTAAAACAATTAATTAATAAATCATGAATTGCTGTAAGTCCTGAATCAAGTCTGAGATTTTAGAGTTTTGTACAAAATATAATTACGTATATAACATAAATTCTCTTATTTCAAAAGGTCGGAGTCTTATCTCGAATAAACTCAGCAAAAGAAAAAGTTCTCCAACAACTTATTTAAAATATAAACACCCCATTTTCAAAAAACGAAGAATACTTAATAATTTTTTTAAAAACGTGTAATAGTTGAAAACTTACAGTTGAATATTGTTCTAGAATATAATTTTAATATATCTAATGGTGAAACTTTAATTGTATTTAAGGAATTTGGAGTTTTGGAATATTAAATAAATTATAGGTCTTTAAAATCTAATGGAATATAATGGTCTTTAAATTCGTTTTTTTCAAATCTGTAATTAAAGTAGCTTCAATTTTTAAATATAATGAATTGTAGTAATTTTTTCAATTCATAAATCTATACAACTTTTATCTCCAAACAACCACATATGTATAGTGGACTTCTTATTCACTCTGATCATGCCTTACTGCTCACTAACTTGCATAGCTGAGCACGGATATGTATTTAATTTTGGTTCATTTATCATGTTTAGCATAGATTAACTAAGTATTGTAAAAAATTATTTGTTTTAGTTTCCGAATATAGATTCTTTCATTTAAAAAGATCAAAACCTCATCTTAGATAAATTCACGAAAATAAAGGAAAGCAATCATAAAATAAATTTTAATGAAAACAAATCTAGGTATCAAGTTCTATGAGAGAGAGAATAATAATCCGAATTATGCATGAAGGAAGGTCACTCTGTGCTGCATGTTTTTGCATAATCTCTAATTCGCCTTTTGAAATCCTTTATGTAATCAATTGATTTGTTGAAGTAGAAAACTGTTGCTGGTGATGAATGGAGTATAAGTTTGCCTGCAAATATTGGGTATTGTTTTTATGTTGATAAGAGAAATATTCATATATGTATTATTTTTTTATGTGTTAATTTGAAATATTTACCTTGGATTATTTTAGGAATTACGCTTGTGATAAGCATAACTTTAAATTTTCTATTCTTCTTGCTTTGTAGGATGCTGAAATCTGCTGCTTGCTGGTCGCACAATATGAGTTTAACAATCGTTGACCTGAGATAAAGATGTGGTATGAAAATAATAATTAATTTGTTTTTAACTATTGTGTTAGACTAACCTGTTCAGCCGTAGGCCAATCGTAGCATCAATATTGAGTTCTGGGTGATCAGGTTTTATTTTTTGTATTATGACTATCTGTCCGACGACATCTGCACATTGATTTTAAAATAAATATACATATTTATTTAACTAATGTTGGAATGACATACTTACCTGGTAAGTATGTGGGTGTATTGGCTAACCGTAATAGATTTGTGTATTTCTGAGGTGACAAACTGTGAACTGAAAACATCGGACCATCCAGTGTAACATTCAATGCGGTTGTCCTTTGGCCGATCTGAATATAGTAGGGCAGTTGGGTGAGTTTCCGTTGTCGTGAATTGTGTATGACATAAAATCCCGAGAAGTCATAACTATCTCCTTCGGTTAAGTTTTTTGAATCATTCGGCTGAATATCTCCGGTGACCCGACCTTCTAATAGTTGTCCCTGAGTGTGAAAAATATTTTGTTGGGCCGAACCAATTAAGCAAGCAGTGAGTAGTTTAAATCAAATATGGTGGATTGGAAAATATATAAGTATATGTATATATATATAGAAGTTTAAAGAAGGCTTACGTTGTGGTCGTAGCACATGAAGCCGATGGAAGTTCGAGTACTATCTGTTTGGTGTTTTTTGATGTCCCAAACATTTCTTATACATACGATGATAGGACGCATTGAAAACCCTTCTTTAAGTTGGTGGATTCTTTGAGGAATGTGTTGCATGGAAGATGTCACTAAAAGATTTACGATTTAAAAATAGTAATAAGATACAGCCAGATAGTGAAAATCTGATTTTCTTCACAGATTAATGCTACCGAAACAAACGTATAAATATAGTTACTAAAATGGTTTTTATTTTTAATATTGTAAACTTGGAGGGTTTGTTTCGGGTTTTCACCTGTAGATCTTCTTTGATGCGAGATTCTATGAGATATAAGTGGTATGTCACTCATTGTTGAGATATTTGTGTGGGGTCAAGTTTTTGTCGGAATGTGGTAAATAAAGTGGGTTTAAATATATAATTTTTTTGTCTTTTAACGTTGGTGTGAATGAGCATTTTTTCCTCAATGTTATTTTTATAAGTTACGTGTGATGGTTAGTTTATTTTCTTTCAGCTTTAATTTTATCCGAGATTTATAAGCAAACTATGAATAGTTAATATTTGTTTTAGATTAGTTATAAACTATATAAAAGGGAAAATTTACAAAAAAAAAAACAATGTATAAAAATTATTGAATAAAACGGTAAGACAACAATATTCAAAAAATATCCTGAATGAATAAATAAACAAATACCGTATATATATATATATATATATATATATATATATATATATATATATATTATTCCTGATCTAAGTTAAATACATATATAACTTTCAGTTCCGTAAATTTCCAGTTTAAAAAAACTCGAGACATATTGCTGTGAAGACTTAGAAACTAATATATATATATTTTAGTTGTGAAAAATCGAAACTAACGTTCGTCATAGTTAAATATATGGCTATAGCTGTCTAACAATTAAAGATTGTCTTTCTAAACAAAGGCACTAAGCATACAATATACTGGTTATTTTATGAAACATAATCTCTAAATGTAACGTTATGGGTAGCTCTTATATAAAAGACCAAAAAATGATATTGTGTTATTTATGCTTAATGATTAGAACGAGTATATGCTTTATATATAAATCTGTCACCTAACAATTAAATATCATTGACTATAGAATTGTTCTTTATACTCATAAGAAATAATTCCAACGTAATAAAGAACGTAAGTAATTATAAGAATGATATAGTGTTATTTAGTCTTTCAAAAACGTGTATAGAACTTAGATAGAATAAAAAATGTAACGTTATGGGTAGTTCTTATATAAAAAATTTTGAATTATAATGTTGCTTTGCAATTTCCTATGCTTAATGAGTAGAACCACCACCCAAATCAATTTGTGGTTAAACATGGTTTGAATATACATACTCTTCGTACAAACTAATTTTGACCCAAAAGATAATATACAGAGATGCTTCTAATTTTCTTTATTTGAGATACACATACAGGAGATTTGGTATTTACCTGACGCTTCAATGGGCTGGTTATTGGGGAAGCTATCCATACCGCTAAAACAGAGATCCGCACGACCAGTTTACTTCAGACGAATGCTGCTTGGAAGTGTAGAAGAAACAGATGAGGTCTTCGTCTTTGTCAACTCTTTTTCTTTCTAACGCAAGAGAATATGAATTTTGGAAGAGTTTGATTTACCTTTCCTTTTTTTCTTCCCTTTGAAAGGTTATAGTCAAAGAATATAATTACTGGTCGAATGAATTTACTACTTTCCTATTTAAATGAGATTTTGACATAAATACAGGATCATATGAAATATTCGATTTTAATAACTTTCAAAAATATAACATAGTCTAAGATTTTCCTGCGGTGTGATGCGCGTGTATGATGCTACGTAGAGTTCAAATTGTATATGGGATATGGAAATAATCAAGTTTGGCGAGATATTTTTGAGGCCAAATTAGTTGGTCTATATAAACGAATTCAAATCATGAAAACAATCGCTATGACAAAACTATATAAGAAGGATAGTTCAATCAATTGAAAGCCAAAGTCTGAAATGAAATGAAACAAAGCAAAGTCTTGATAAAAACCAAAATAGTACTTAAACTGAAGCAAACTTTCAAAAACCAACAGAATACTTGAATCTCAATGCAAAGCCTTGAGCATCATCGAACTGAATCATCATTTCTCACATCTTGCCCGTTTGACTTTCTCTGGTTCACCACTGTCAAACGTTCTCTTACTCTCTTCATCTGCAGAATCTCCACAGCTTTTTGAAGGCTCACACACGTCCCTTCCAGTCTGCACTGCTTCCATGGACGTTGCAGCAATGGCGTCTCCAAGAGAGTCTTCTGTGGGTGATGGTGTCTCTAGAGGGAGGATCTTGGTGACAGTGATAGCTCGGGTATTGCCAGAGAAGTTGTGGTCTGTAACTTTCACACAAAACTTATGGGTCTGTCCGATAATGCTGATCAGAGCATCCGGGACAGGCACTTCATGGTCAGGGCCTTTGTCTTTATTGGCCTTGCATTCAAAAACTATAGTGTCAGTTTCAATCACTTGAGAGTATAAACAGATGGATATTTACCTCAAAGTAGCTGCTGACCAACTCAGATGCGTGCCTCCCAGTCAACTGGAAACCAGCATCACCGAGCAGGACAAAAAAACCTTGTTCACTGCTGTCATAAACCGAAATCTTTGCACGGTACCTGTTACGTATAAATCAGAAGTTAATAATCTAAAACTAATATAAGAGAGAATGTAATTGATTATTGAGGACAATAAACATACTGTGCAACTCCAGCTGTGGTATCCTTCACACATCTTGGGTTAGTGCAGATCAATGAGTTTGAGCCTTTCGTAGCCTTACTGTGACACCCAGTGCATGCAATATAGTACCAAGCAGATCCTTGAACCACATCATCAATAGTAGCAGTGCACTCAAAGAAGGCAGTCTGCAAGAGTCCACAAACATTTAAAATTTAAACATATGAGCGTTTAAAATTTGCAAGTCATATTTACGTTAGAATTTACCTTTGCAGATTCCAGAGTCATGTAAGAGAATATGTCAGATATAGTCATCGTCTCCCGCTTAGTGACCACCTCTGCACTAACCTGCTTAGCAATCTCTGGGTTCGAGGAGAGCCTAACAACAAATACAAATCATATACCCAGTCAATAATTTCTATTTACGTAAATGTTTGCTCAACAAAAACTTATATAGACGTTGGTACATACCAGGCTATGTAATCAATTGTTGGTTGGACATCATAGTCCATGAAAACCCGTGTGGGAGACATAGAACTCAGTGCCAGGGTACCTGTTAAATAACAGATGAAGGATCAAAGATGATAAGAGTGTAAAGATAGCAGCCAATTTAAAAAAACAAAAGGTTTCTAGAATGTTTAATAACCTTAGAATATGACACAATAATCAATCAAACATGAAACCAAAGGGATAAATTATTACCTCCGAGCCGTTTAGTATTAACGGCTGTGACCAAAAGAACTGTGGGGGTGTTTTCATAGGACTTAAACTTCTTGCAGAAATCTGTTGCTGCCTGGTCCCAGAGGTAGAGCTTCATGACAGGTCCTCTGGAAAAAATATCTTAGGGACTTTGGAACTAAAGAGAGATAGTGTATTGAAAATATGAGAACACACTTACTCATGTGATTGCACATGAATCATAATGTGCCGAGTTGTAGCAAGCTTCGTTTCATCAATAACGGGACGCTCCGTAATACTCTGTCCATCGACCAGCTTCATGTGGCCAAGAACATCTATAGGAATAAAAAAACAAAACACGTGAACTTATTATTTAACCCAAAAAAATTCTACAATTATTTAGCAAACATGAACATAGACCAAAACAACATCAAATATAAATTTAGTAGAATTAGCATGCTTACCGTACAGATCACCTTTCAGATCACAGTTGGCCTCAAAATCCTCATACGAATGCATCCTAAAACGGTCTTCATCAAAAGGGATTGGAATGTCGTGAAGAACCGACAACTCAGAGTTCCATGCGAAGGACACGGTTGCGATATGATCAGCAACCCGATACATCGGTTTGTTCTTCGAGCCGTAAAAGTTCATGAGTTCGTAAACTGAACCTCGCTTCATATCAGGCAAGTACTTCTTGATACGTCCAGGTGGGATGAATCCTTGAATGACAGTTCCCTAGTGTCCAGAGTAATAACAAAAACACAAAAAGAAAATCAAACCTCAGATGTAAACAAAAACGATAACAAACGTCATTATTTAACAAAACGGCAAAATCAAATTATAAAATCTTATTAACAAACCCAATTAACATTAGCTTCGTCTTCAAAGTTGAAAGAAACGTCAACAGCTCAAAGTTTAATTAACTATTCTAACATAACTAATGTACCCAAGCAAGGATCTCACGGTTTAGAAACAATTTTTGTCGTCGGAAAAAATTTCAAAACACAACATGTGAAACAAACCTCCAAATCTCACAAATACAATACCAGACACTAAATAAATAAACAACCGTATAAAAGTCAAAATCACGGTTCTAGACGGATCTCACGGTTTAGAAACAACTTTTAGCGTCGAAAAAAATTTGAAAACCCAAAATGTGAAACAAACCTCCGAATCTCACAAATACAATACCAGACATTAAAAAACTAAACAACCGTATAAGAGAACGGCCAAATCTAATTTAAAAGTGAAAATCACGGTTCTAGATTTAGTAGGTTCACCTCAGAGTTTACAGAAACGGCAAAATCACGGTTCTAGATTTAATTATCTAATCTAGCATAACTAATTAGCCTTAACCCAAATCGATCTTAATGTCAAATTAAAATTAGGGAGTTCACGTACCTGCTCGTCGATGAGAAGCATCTCCAGGCCAATAAGGGTCTTCTTCACCGGGTTCTGAGCCTCCCAGAAATGGATGAGGCGAAAGCGCAGACGGGTTTCATGGGGACCTAGAGAGACATCTCTGAAGAACATCACTTTTTCCTCAGAGTCGGAAGAGGCAGGAGACTTTCCATTTCGTTTCATCGCCATAGCTAGAGATCTGATTTTTCCTAGGGTTTTGGTTTCCACGGAGAAGAAAGATCAGTCTATATAAGAGGAGGAAAAGAGGGAGGTGAAACGAAACCATAATGAAGGGGTATTGATTGATTGAAACAAATTATTGATAGAGGAGGATTGAAACAATGGAGTATACGTTCTTTCTTTTCGATCAGAGAAACCGAAGGGATAAGGGTGAGAGAGATCGTCATCTGCGTAGATCGGGTCAACAAAATGATTTTCGTCGCACCAAGAATCCCGAGTCGCAATCCCATAAAGCCCAAACCTTAATCAAAAAGCCCACGAAAATAAAATCGACTTTAGGCAACCGAAACCAGTGAGTATGACGTGTAAGAACAAATGAATATGATTGGTTGGAATAAAAAATCCGACGTGGCATCATGTATGCTCAGCTTATTTTCCTTTTAGTAGTGTTAGATTTTCTATGCAAATCGCTCTAAAATTTATCATACAACCCCCTCGAGCTTTTTTTCTTTCCCATTTATCAAATCAAAACACCCGACGAATAAGAACCCTAGAATCCATTCCATTCCTCTTTCAATTTTTCAATCGAACATTCAATTAAGGGATAGAAAGTTCCCAATGTACGCCTAGTTTGAGAATTACATTTCGTTATTTTCTCAGGTTTGTCATACTTTCTCTGCGTCTGAGCTAATAAGCAATTTGAATTCCATTTCTTCTCATTTGCGTTTTCGCTGTTAAAATTTGTCATCTTTCCTGATGGGTTTTGATCATTATCCTTCTTCTTCTACCACGCATTTAGGGCTTTTGCAATTTTCCCGGCCTTCGTTCGTTCAACAAGTTTCGACCCAATTCATTGTAAGTCATATCGAAAGTTTATCTCTTTGTTAAACAAGTTTGATTTTTTTTATCTGATTTGTTTTTGTCGGCTAATTCGGATTTAGAGAAAAGTATATCCCCTGTGCGATGCGATAGTGTCTCGAATTTTATATTTTATATTTGAATTTTTGTTTTATTCAAAGAGGAAGATGTCGTCATCACCTTTTCCAATCCTGGACAACCGCCCAATCGACAAGTGGAAGGTTACCGAGTTGAAGGAAGAGCTCAAACGACGGAGACTCACTACACAAGGCTTGAAGCTGGATTTGGTTAGGCGTCTCGATGATGCCCTTCGTGCTGAGCAACAAGAGTCTGAAAGGCTCAACGCTTCTGCTCTTGAGCCTGATGTTACTTATGTACCTGATCCAATGCAGACCACTCCTGTTCCTCTAGTTGGAGGAGCGCCATTCACCACTCCAGAACCAGTTGGGGTTAAGACAACAACAACTGAAGCATCAGCTGCGATTCAGACAGCACCACCCCCTGTGTTTTCTAAACCAGATAGTGTCCTTGATGATGTCAGAGACGTAGCTGCTCTTAATGCTCCAGTAGTTACCCAAGAGGCATCTAATGAGCAGATTATTGAGATGGAGAATAAGGAGACGTTTAGCGGGTTGGATTCTAAGGCCCAACCTACAGAGGTTTCTGCTATCCAGGTATCTGAGGTCATCCCCGTTACAGGGTTTGAGGTAAAATCTGATTGTATTTCTACTGATTGTGTGTCATCAAATAATGAAAAAATACAACTAAAGGGTAACGAAATTGCTGATAATGTCAAATTAGAACATAGTCTTAGTAAGTCCCATGAGCCATCAACAGTCATTGGCAAATCGCATCCAAAGATATCTGCCGGGGGTGGAGATGATGCAGATATGACCAAAGGATATAATAATAATAGTGTCGATGCAGGCGACTCTGAAAAGTTGAATTTAGATAGAAGTTCTGGTGATGAGTCTATGGATGATGAGCCTGAGACAAAGCAAAATGAATCGGTTACGTCTCATGAAGTGGTGGATAAGAGTGTGCAAAATGACTTGCTTCCTGATAAGGCTGATAATATGGATGGTGAGAAAGGAGAAGCCCCTGATAACAAATGCCATCCACTGGTGGCTTCTGACAAAAGAAAGCTTCCTGTTAATGGTAAGGCTTTCTCCTTTTTTCCATTTTCTTTTGCGAATCACTTTGTTTCTTGTGTTTAATCTTCTGTGTCGGCTTGTGAAGCATATCTTTAATAGCTTTTGAAGCATCTTTTAACTTCTACCTCTCATTGTAGATCAAGAAGCTGTTGGAAACAATGAGCCTGCAAAGAGGCAGCGCCGATGGAACTCTGAGAATATTAAAGTTCCTGAAGCACAAGCCGTGGAACCCACTACAACACCGAGGTCAGCTGGTCTGAAGCGTGACTTCTCCCGCTCTGTCTCTTCGGTTAGTGAGGATGGACACAAGGAACGCGTGGGTATGTAAATCATCACTCACCTCTGTATGTATTGTTTCCATCTCTTATTCATTGTGCTCAATATTTGTTGGCAGTTCCTCCATCTCCAAAGGAGCCTACCAATTTCCTCAGGATTGATCGTTTCCTTAGGCCGTTCACACTGAAAGCTGTTCAAGAGCTTTTGGGCAAAACTGGAAATGTCACTAGTTTCTGGATGGACACCATTAAGACCCACTGCTACGTATCAGTAAGACCCCTTCTTGGTTTTACAAAAATGTTGATTCCTGTTTTGTTCTTCTGATTTTTCAAGTGTCTATAGAATTTTCTCGTAACTGATAGTTGGTGTGATGTGAATGCAGTATGGTTCAGTTGAAGAAGCTGCAGCAACAAGAGAAGCAGTGTATAACCTCCAATGGCCACCTAATGGAGGCCGTCTTCTGACAGCTGAATTTGTTGGACCAGAGGAAGTGAAGGCCAAACTAGAAGCTCCTCCTCAGCCACAGACCCAGGCTCCTTCGCATCCACCTGCAACTGCTTTGCCACCACCACCGCCTTTGGCCAAAGCACCTCCAGTCAAAGAACGTCATGCCCTTCCTCCTCCTCCTCCTCTAGTCCCGGAGGAACAAGAGGCTCCCATAGTCACTCTTGATGATCTTTTCAAGAAGACAAAAGCAATCCCCAGGATATATTACTTGCCCTTGTCAGATGAGCAAGTTGCGGCTAAACTTGCAGCTAATAACAAGTGATCTTGTTGCTTCTTGGCGATTTCATGCCATTATGTTCGTTGCAGGCTCTTAGGAATTTAGCTTAGTTGCGGACAAAAGTTGAGAGGACTTGTTGAGTTTGGTTTGGTATTGCTAATGGTAGAACGCAGGGGAAGACTCCTTTATGTTTTTTTTACTATACTTTGGTACCTTTTGATGAACGAACAAAGTTGGTTGTGCTGGATGGACCTCTCTGCTCTGTATTCCTTCTTTTTTTCTTCTTTTTATGGAGCTTTGAACAATTGTTGGTTTAAAATAATTACTGACAGACCAATATTATCGCAAGTAAAATTATTATGTCACTAGATCATTTTGGTTTAGCGTAACTAAATCTTACATACAACAACCTTTAATACACGACAAGGGAACAACACCCAAGCAACTGACAGAGAATATCTTTCTTCCCACGTAAACTATAAACACGACCAAGATATGTTTTAGACTCATTCCACATACATACATACATGTTACATACACATACAAAGGACAAATTACATGTGTGAACCAGTCCAATAATTTCCTTCCTTACCTTAGGTTTTACTCTTACGATTTGATGATGCTTGTTGATTATAAGACGAGCGAGAAGGGAAGATTTTGTTAGAATTCCTACCGGTGGTGGTGAAAGAGGCCTCGACGGAGAGACTTTGATCCTTTTCTTCTCTCTCCTTTTCTTTCTTTGTAATCTTCTCCTTGAGCTGCTTCTGCATAAGATGTACGGGTGCGTAACTTGCTCCGATGGATGACATCTCTTGTTTACTGTTTATCAACGATGTAAATATATTGTAATAAAGAAGGCTATGTAGTTGAGAGTTTCCAAGTGATGTCGAGTCTGTTGAAGAGTGTCTTATTTATAGAGGTTTCTATGACTTCATTTACCCCTTAATTATATATTTTTTGTTTCTCTTTTAGCTTTTGTATTTTTTTTTTTGCTGTTGGGTCTATAGTTTTCATGATGTTGCATGTAACAATTTCATAAAGTGTATATCGAACTTACCTCCATTAGATCGATGGCCTGACTTCCAAATTTGGTTTGGCACCACAAGTTGATTTCCTATTTTATTTTAAAATTTTCTTCTCACCTCTTTCAATCCCAAAAACAGATGCATGTTCTTTTTAATAAAGAGAAAAGCTTTTGTTACAAAAAAAAGAGCTTTTTTTTGCTGGTAAATAAAGTAATACACTACAACAAAACAAAATTAATAAAATTGTAGATTATCTACAGAACGTAAAATACTGTGAAAAGTTAAATATATAACACAAGATCAAAAAAGCAATTTCAAAACTAGTTATGCGAAATCAGAATCAGTAGTCATCATATCTAGTGCTTGTATTGATTGAGGTTATTAGTGTTTGATTTACTCTACATAGATCATAATCATTAAGAGTTAACCGCTGCAAAATAAACAAAGAAAAAAACCTACGAGTCAATGATAACTTATTTTATTCGTGAGTGAGACTATGCATCAACTTTTTTTTGCAAATTATTATAGTCGCTTGATGTCTTAACCCATCGTGATTAAATGGTTTAATTTAAACTAAGGCAAGTGGATTCTCCCACAAATTAGCATATTCTACTTACTAACTACTAATCATTCATTCATTAAAAATAATTAATTAGAAGGGAGGTTTCATCTAATATGTGGTTTCGCTTTAAGGACGGCTCTTATATCAATGACATAGGTTAAAAGTTATGGTCCATAATATTTATCTTCGCCATATTTAATAACAATATTATTAATCTTTTCATGGTTCATGTAATCTGAATAATTCATGGACCAAAACTATATAAATCAGTATGTGCTATAACTTTTGTTATCAATTCAACTATACCAAAGATCGTGGTATACACTATACATTACAAAGCCCCATGTGTTTAGAAATTGTTAGAACAAAATATAAGAGCTTTTTGTTATTTTTAAGAAAGTAAAATTCCACATAAAATAATAATAAGCTGGACTCCGACTAGTCGGCCACTAATCTCCAATTCCAACCTATGTTTTGACTTATCAGATTATTTACTCGTTAATAAATCATATGCTTTGACAGTTTGACTAATAGCTTAATTATAAAATAGTGAAGCATCAGTGGGAACTTAATTACGTACAACGTTTTTTTTGTTTGAACTGAACTTATATTTACAACGTTACTTTTTTGTAACTTTACATACAACGGTACTTCTTATATATTTACAGAAGAGGATTTGTAACCTTGATATACAACGTTAATTAATTCTTACCCACGGAATATATACTATGGATCGATAAGTCGCAAATTTGCATGATGTGTATATGATTCACAAACACATAAATACAGATACAGCATGGTGATGGTGATAATATATTAAAATACTCCATATGCTAGTGCTGCATGCTAGTACCGATTAAGGGGGTGTCAGTTATGTTTTTTTTATGAGAAATTAATATACCTAGCACCAACTGCTTGCAATTAGCACAGGCTATATTGTAAAGAAAAATTAAAGCTGAGATGCTTTAAGGAAGGCACACCCACCTCTATAAACCAGCATATTATTTTAGGTTTTCACAATCCATTTCGGGTTTCCATAATTCATTCTACTTCTACATGTGGTATATATGTTGTTGATCACCACTTGACCGACTTCGTTTAAGGTTAATTAATTAGTTTTAAATAAACGGGCTATACTTGCATTTAGTGGACTGACTTTAGTTATTAGTTGTAATATTTATGCATGTTTGGTAATGGACAATACTTGCCACTCCACTCTCGAAATCATCAAAACTAATTAATTCACTCATTAATATGTACTAGCAATGTTGTTATTGTTTGCTATGCTTGGAACTAAGAATATAAAGGAAAGGTGAGTTCTATAATTAATGTTAATCTACTCTCTCATAATTCATCATGAACCGTTTATGTGTATATGCTTTATTCCATAGCCATAGCCATAGCCATAGCCATAGCCATAGCCATAGCCATAGCCAAAGGCTTAGTTATATTGCGTCCAGATTTTGACTTCAAATATCATATGTTTCATCAGTATCATGATCATTCGAATTAAAATTGTGTTAGTTCATAGTTGCATCGTTATCATTAAATAAACATATTATAATTAGTTTAGAGCCAATAACAAGAGATTAAGGGCCAACTGTCTCATGCTTCTTCCTAAAGGCCACTCATAATAATTGACTAATTACACTCTTCTTTTTCTATTCTTGGCTTCTCAGCCCATATTCTTTAATTAAATGTTCATTATAGATAATGGAACGAGCAATTAAAAGCTACAAGGCCTTTACTTATATCTTACAATAAAAAGATTAGAAAAATTTGTCTGAGCCCGGGTTCGAACCGGGGACCTCTAGTGTGTGAGACTAGCGTGATAACCGACTACACCACCCAGACTTTGATGCTTGTAAATTGTCGTCGAATGGATATTACCGTAATAGAATACGATAGACGATGTGTTCCTAGTTCGTAAGTTAAAGACTTTGTCCAGTCGCACTGCATATAACATTTGTGAACTGGAAAATATCAGGAACAGCCTTGGATAAAGGCGTGTTGACTCTGGCAAGTGTCTTGGTGCACACGGCATCCTCCTCTTCCTCCATTGCATTTTTTTTTCTCCTCCTCTTCTTCCATTACATTCTTTCTCTCCTCCTCTTCCTTTTTATATAGCTTCACCACGATTGTTGAGATCTTGGTAATGCTCTTGATCGTGGGATGGTTCAGTTACAAGAAATGAAAGACGTGTTATGGTTCTGCGATTATGTTTTGAGACGTGACTTTTCGCATAATCAATCAAGGTGAGAAACTCTTTTTGTTATTGAAAAAATTAACTATACAAAGAATGGCTAAAAATGCTTGGATGATGTTTTATTTATTCTCGAATGAAAGGAAGAGAGGGTTATTACAAAAGGAACAAGGAAAAGAGAGAGAGAGAGAGAGTTGGATTGGATCATTAAACAATGAAACATTAAAACAGAACACATAAGGTTAAACTCTCATTCGCTTTCTTTCTTGGCGTCCTTCTTCACAACCTGGAGATGGAATAGTCCAATGCATCTACCAAGAAATCTGTGGATACAAAAGACATTTCGTTACATTGTACATCTCGTTTGTAACCAAGAAAAACAAAAAGATATGATGAATGTACCTGCATCGTCTTTGGTGAAACACATTGGTGGCTTTATCCTGAAAACATTCCCATGAAGTCCTCCTTTTCCAACGAGAATGCCCATTTCTTCATAAGAGAGAAGAAAGAGTAAGATCTAAGTTATAATCGACGCATTGGCTTTTAATGTTTGTTTACCTCTAAGTTGCTCAAACAAGACAGCTGTTTCCGCCTTGGCTGGTGTCTTGTCCTTCCTGTCAGACACAAGCTCTATCCCAACCATTAATCCTCTTCCTCTCACATCTCCAATGACTGAAACCAAACAGATGCGGTTTAAGTTAAAAAGAAACAGAGCAATGATCTTATAACAATGATCAAAGATTGTTTGTTTACTTACTATCATGTCTTTTCTGCAGATCTTTCAAACGTTGAATAAGGTGCGAACCAACTTCAGCGCAGTGTGTTTGGCGTCTCTCCTTATCAATAACCTTTAGAACAGCATGCCCACCAGCTGAACACACCGGGTTTCCACCAAAAGTGTTGAACTGAATCTTTGTAGCTAAAACGCTAGCGATTTCTGGTGTAGTCACCACAGCTCCTAATGGCAATCCATTTCCAATTCCCTGTGAAACAGAATCGGCACCAATTCTTAGCAAGCTCAACAGGTTTGTTAAGGTAAACAACAGTAAATGTAGTTGATGAATAGAGAACATAGTAAAGGACTTATTTTTTGACAAACCTTTGCCATTGTGACTATGTCTGGAACTACATCTTGAGTCTGGAAACCCCAGTAATGACTTCCTGTCCGGCCAAATCCAGTTTGGACTTCATCGGCGATGCATACACCACCAGCTTTGCGTACAATGTCATAAACCGACTTTAAGTAGCCAGGAGCCAATTCTACAGCTCCTCCCACCCCCTGAAGTTGAAATGATGCTCAAGAGAGACGTAAAAAAAAGAAAATTGTTCTAAACAGATGGTTCTTTTAGACAAAAAAAAAAAGAACCTGGATGGTCTCAGCAATGAATCCAGCTACTTTTCCAGAAGTACCGTAGTCGATATGGTCTTGGACATCTTTAGCATACATAGAACCATCAGAACCAAATACTCCTCGGTATGGATCTGGATTTACGACGTGATGGATTTCCCCCTGCATGAAAAAAGAAGTTACAAACACACTAAAATACAAAAAATTATATTTTATTCTCATGAGTCTAAAACGTGGGTGGTAAAGGTTTAACGACTTGGCTTCGCAGTTGATAAAACTATATGGTCACTCAAGTGCATATGAACTATTAAAAGGAATCAATTTGATAATGGGGACAAACCTGTGGTAACGGGTACTTCCATGTGTTAAGAGCAGTTAGTCCAATAGTGTTAGAACTTCCACCATGATAAGCATTCCTCAAAGAAATCATCTCAAGGCTACCAGTGTAAAGCCTAGCCATCATCATCGCTAGCTCATTAGCTTCCGAGCCAGAATTTACAAAATACACAACCTGCATCCAAAAATCAAGAAGCTTGTTGATTTTCTCAACTCACTACAATCATTGTTCTGTTAAATCCTCAAGTACCTTAAGGTTTCCAGGCATCTTAGCAGCTAAAGCTTCAGCGAAATCACCTATAGCGTGATGCAGGTAGATGGTGGTGGCGTGCTGAAGAAGCTTGCTCTGTTCGTTAATAGCGTTGAGAATGTCGGGATGGCAGTGACCGCACGAGACAGTGACTATTCCAGCAAAGGCATCAAGGTATCGCCTACCGGTTTCATCAAACAAGTACTGCATCTTCCCTTCCACGATGTTAAGCTGCACAAACAATTGATCATAACAAGATGCAAAGATTTGAATCGAGAGAGAGAGAGTCATAAATCAAACAACGTACAGGCTTTTGGTAGAAATGGAAAAGAGAAGGTCCGAGAAACTTCTTCCGTTTCTCGAAAACTTCTTCGGCGGAGGGACCATTATACGGCCGCGGCTCGTAGCCGAAGGGCGGGATCTGCGGCGGAGACGAGGAGGTGGAGAAATCAGAGCGGAGGAAGGAGACGGCAGGGCGATGACGATGATGGATCAAGGAAGAAGCTCTGTGGAAGAAGACTCTCTTCAGCAATTGCCTCATCCTTCTCTCTACGGATCAATTAGAGAGCGATAATGACAAGTTAAAGTGTTAACACCGAGTGATTATTAATGTTTTCGGAAATGATGACGTGTCAGATATGATTCTCTGAATTATAGAGATTTATCCTCTGCTAATTCAACATGCCGTGTCACTGACTAGAGGCGGAGTATCCTAGATATATATTATTATCTTCCAATTTGTTAATTTTATACTTGCGATTAATATACAAAAGACGTTAATGAGTTTTATAAATCAAGAATTAATTGACGTCAAAAAAAAAATCAAGAATTAGTTGACAAAAGGAATCTGAATGGACAAGTCGTCTACTCCTCATATGCATTATTGATGAAGATAATTATATCATTTACATTTACGGTATGCTAAGGATTAGCCGCCGTATGCATCCAAATCAAACGCACCACTATTATTAGTTTGTATGGTTAGAAGAAAATGTTTTTTTAGTAATTAGACTTGATTGGTTGATGGACCTAAATTTGTGCTGCTAATTTTCTTCTTCTTACAATAAGATCATAATAAATCAACGTTAAAAAAAAAATCTTCTTAAGTCGATGGATTCACTAAATTAGATTATGCTATGTTTTTTTTTACTATAAACGTATAAATGATGACCTAGCTACTAACTCTTCCATACGATTCAAATATACGCTAAATTTCTATGCGAGAGTCTCTTATTTGTCATAAAATCATTGCTTTTTCTTAATGTTCATGACGTTATACCGTCTTAAGCTAAATATTTATGTGTTGTCTTTCAACAACCAAAAGTCGTTTTAAAGGAGCATTATCTTGGAACTAAATTACGATAGCTAATTGTGTTTCAAAAAAAAAAGGTGTTTCAAAAAAAGATTACGATAGCTAATTAAGGCATGTACCTATTTCATCCGTCTACTCTCGCTCCTTAAAAGTGGCGAGTTGGAACTGTCAAGGGTTAGGGAATCCCCGGACAGTTCGACGTCTAAAGGAGATGAAGAGAGACATCTTCCCGGACATTCTTTTCCTCATGGAAACAAAAAATCCCGACAGCTTCGTCATGAAGAAGACGAAGCAGCTACAATACGAAAGCTCTTACCTGATATCACCTATAGGGCATGGAGCTGGAGGTCTTGCTTTATTTTGGAAACATGAGATAAAGCTCCAAGTTCTTAGTTCTTCTGCAAATTGTATCGATACAAATATTGAATTTGAAGGAAAGAATTTTTTTGCATCGTTCATCTATGGTGATACTGATAAACCCAAGAGAAGAACCCTATGGGACAGCCTAATAGTGCTAAGCGAAACCAGAGATGCTCCTTGGTTTGTGACAGGAGACTTTAATGACCTCCTCAACAACGCAGAAAAGGACGGAGGACCAGAGCGGTCTGAAGGTTCCTTTACTGACATGCGAACCTTTTATTCTGAAGGTGACCTGTACGACTTACAGCATTCCGGAGATTTCCTTTCATGGCGAGGAAAGAGAGGAGACTACTTAGTAAGATGTCGCCTGGACCGAGCGGCGGCGAATAGCCACTGGGCTGAGTTATTCCCAAATGCGCGATCCCATTATCTCACTTACGAAGGGTCAGACCACAAGCCCATAGTATCTTTCTTCGAACCGGACAAGAAGAAGCGACGTGGATTGTTCCGTTACGATAGAAGACTCAAGAACAATGCCGATGTGAAAGAGCTAGTAAAGCAGGCTTGGAAAAATGATCCACGCGCTACTGTCAATGACAGGATCAGACTCGTGAGATCGGCTTTAATCCAGTGGAGCAAGCAACAATATCAAAACAGCAGGAAGCAAATAGAGAAGAAGAAAGAGGAACTGGAGGTAGCTCTAACCGACCCGAAGAATGATACAGAACTCATAACGAGAGTATCTAACGAGCTCAACGATGCCTACATCTCAGAGGAAGAATATTGGAGACAAAGGAGTCGCTTGCTGTGGTTAAGCCTCGGAGATAGGAACACCGGGTACTTCCATGCTATTGCCAAAAACCGAAAGAGGGCTAACGCCTTTTCAGTTATTGAGGATGAATTGGGCACTATGGTCTATCAAGAAGATCAGATTGGGAAGGTCGTAGTAAGCTATTTCCAGAAGCTTTTTGAAGCAATCGAAGGGAATAGGGAGGAAACGGTTAGACAGGCGCTGTCTCCAATGGTGACAGACGAGATGAATGAAGAACTGATAGCGGTACCAACAGCAGTGGAAATCAAAGACGCAGTCTTCTCTATCCATGCTGATAAAGCACCTGGCCCCGATGGCTTCTCCGCGAGTTTCTACCATACAAATTGGGAGAATATCTGTTGCGACATCGTGAAGGAGATTCAGGAATTTTTTATCACGGACACTCTCCCGTCCACGATAAATGAAACGCACATCCGGCTCATCCCAAAGATCCCTAGTCCGCAGCGCGTTACGGAGTATAGACCTATAGCTCTCTGCAACGTCTACTACAAAATCATCTCCAAGATTTTGACGAAGAGACTCCAACCGCTCCTATCAGACATTGTCTCCGAGAACCAATCAGCGTTTGTGCCAGGGAGGGCAATCTCGGACAATGTCCTTATCACTCATGAGGTGCTCCATTACCTCAAAACGTCCGACGCTGCAAAGAGATGCGCTATGGCGGTCAAAACCGACATGAGCAAAGCCTATGATCGTCTCGAATGGGAGTTTATCCGGCTGGTGTTCCAAAGACTAGGATTTCATCCCAAATGGATCTCGTGGATCATGCAATGCGTGTCTACTGTTACATACTCCTTCCTCATTAACGGTTCTCCTAGAGGAAGAGTCACACCGAGTCGTGGTATCCGTCAAGGAGATCCACTCTCACCTTACATCTTCATACTATGTAGTGAGGTACTCTCGGGTCTGTGTAACAAAGCTCAAGAGGAGGGATCCCTCAAAGGGATCAAAGTAGCTCGGGGGACTCCTCGACTCAACCACCTCCTCTTTGCGGACGACACAATGTTTTTTGTACGAGCCAGCAAGGAATGTAGCAAGGCTCTAAACATCATACTCAAAAAATATGAGGAAGCGTCGGGACAGACAATAAACGTGGAGAAATCGTCAATCACTTTCTCTAGGAAGACCCCGAGGGCTTTGAAGTCTCTAGTCAAAGGCACTTTGCTTATCGAAAAAGAGGGGGGAGTTGGCAAATATCTAGGCCTCCCGGAACATTTTGGAAGATCTAAGAGGGATAACTTCGCGTCCATCATCGACAGAATCAAGCAAAAGGCGCGAGGTTGGTCCAACCGATTCTTATCGACGGCGGGCAAGATGACAATGCTGAAGAGCGTCTTATCTCCTATCCCTTCACACGCAATGTCCTGTTTCCAACTCCCTGTGTCCCTTTGCCAACAAATACAGTCGACGCTCACTCGATTCTGGTGGGATGATAATATGGAAAAAAAGAAGATGGCTTGGATTGCATGGCAAAAGCTAATAAGACCCATGGAACAGGGGGGACTGGATTTTAGAGATATTCAAAGTTTCAATGAAGCTTTCCTAGCCAAGTTGAGCTGGAGAATCATAAACAATCCAGACAAGCTACTAAGCCGAATCCTCCTTGGGAAATACTGTAACTCGGAGAACTTCCTGACAGTAACAGCAAAGAGTGCGATCTCACACGGATGGAGAAGCGTTCTTATAGGACGTGACTTAATTATGGAAAATGCAGGCTGGGAAGTGGGTAATGGAGAGAGCATTAACATTTGGGACAAACCGTGGCTCAGCTGCGAGGCTCAAGAGAGACCAATGGGGCCAGCGCCAATGGAATTCCAACATCTAACTGTGGCAGATCTCATGCTGCCAAACTACGAATGAGATGTTGATCTGATCAGACTGGTGCTCCCTCAGGAGGAACACAGGATCACAATGATCAAACCAAGCCGCACGGGAGCACCAGATAAGCTCGCTTGGCTGAGCTCCAAGTCAGGAGAGTATACTACCAAAACTGGTTATGCGACAGCTCTCTCCCACAGAGTGAATCCAATGGATATCACACAAGAGGACCTGGCCTTCAACTGGAAGAAGGCAGTCTGGAGTCTCAAAACGTCACCAAAGACAAAGCTGTTTGTGTGGAAGGCACTACATGGGGCAATCCCAGCGGGAGAAGCGCTTAGGGCCCGACACATCAACGTCGATGGAACGTGTAAAAGATGCAACATGCCTGAAACTATAGATCACTTGTTCTTTCATTGTTCTTATGCAAAACAAATGTGGCTCTCGGCCCCTGTTTTACCTAGAATCGAGTACAATGAATCTATAGTCTTAAGAAATTCATGGATCAGTCTCGTGACTAAGACGAACTTACCTCCAACGGGAGTTGCAGAAGGACAGTTGGCACCTTGGATCCTGTGGCATATCTGGACGGCAAGAAACAATCTGGTGTTCAAGGACAAGACCATCTCCGCAACCGACAACCTCTCCAAGGCTCTAGCTGCTGCAAGGGAATGGAACGCATGCCAGCAAACAGAGGCACCAATGAAGCGTGCTCTGCCCCCTGCATCTACTGCAGCGACAAACTCTGCGCTAATAAAAACTGATGCTGCTTGGAACGAAAATTTAATGGTTGCAGGTTTAGGATGGACGGTGGAATCACAACAAGGAACCTCCTCTTACTCGACTCCTACTCACCATGTGAGATCTCCTTTAGCGGCAGAGGCTCTGGCACTCAGAGAAGCGCTAGGAAAGTGTCAAGAACTGGGACTCTCCAGAATCAGAATCGAATCAGACTCAGCTGTCTTAATAAAAGCCCTCAAATCCGGAACATCGCTGGCTGGCCTCTATGGGGTCCTGGTTGATATTGTCTCTTTAGCTTCATCTTTTGAATGTTGTTCTTTTAATTGGATCTCTCGAGTGAGAAATGTAGAAGCGGATATGCTAGCGAAACAGAGTTTGGCTGTTGAACTAGCTTTGATGGCTCCACCTACTTTGGTCTGAGCTTTTAATATAAGTGTGTTTCAAAAAAAAAAAGACGTATACATAACTATCACTCATCATTTGACAAAGACAACAACACAATAAAGCCATGCTACTTGAGCTGTCGTCCATAACAACCAACGCACTTGATTAATTTATAATCTACCCATTATTATTAACTCTATAATTCGTCATATACTTATTTGACTAATCACAGATACAAAACAAAATTTCATGTATCTTTTTTCATATGCTTCACAAGAGATGTTATGTACGTCGCAGAGAATAATTCAATCGTATTGTCATTTTTTTTCATGGTAGACCAGTAGACCACACAGTTTGATATGATCGGGTTTGTGATCTAGCTATGAATGAAATGAACTTAACTTACATGTAGCACCCACCTCACAAACCCCACTAACGTACATGAGAATATTCCTCATATTAAGATTGTAAAAAAAAACAATACAAATTTATTTTATTTTATTTCATCAATTAAAGGTTGATAATCATCGCAAGTTCGATGCAATTAATTAACAATGGCACAATACTAAATACAAACTTAATATCCTGAGGGGAACCCTCCTTTCCTTGGATCACTAACTGCTACAAGCTTACTCATTCCTCCGGCATTTCCATCAGATTCTTCAACTATGAACTGAGCAATCGTTCCTCCGGCTGTTGGAGTTAGAACATGACCTTTCTTTTCCAACACAATTCTTGTCTCTTTAGGAACCTCGAAATGATCATTGAACACTGTCGTCCAATTTTCAAACGAAACTCTGTTTGGTATCAGCTGCAAAATGGAATCGCATAAAGCAAATTTTAGTTAAAGAACAAGAGAGTTTCTTCGGTATAAGAAGCAAAAACCTGATGGTAGATTCTTGGAGCCAATACGGAAGAAAGAGGATCCATGTTGAGGAAAAAATGATTCAAGAAAACTTCTATTGTCCCGGCGATGATGTTCGCTCCACCGCTAGCACCCACCGCAGCTTTCACTTTACCGTCCTACAACGTAAACAAGCGCATGAAAACCCATTGTTTGGAGTCGAACTATTAGTTTCGTAACACAAGTAATAATTTGACAATACCTTGAGTACAATGGTGGGTGACATTGAGGACAATGGTCGTTTCCCGGGTCTGATGAAGTTAGCCGGTGCCGGTGGCGGCACATTTAGGTCACCGCTGGACTTCGCTGGGACCGAGAAATCATCCATCTCGTTGTTTAGAACGATTCCGGTGCTAGGAGATAGCATCACTGCCCCAAAGTAACCGTTTATTGTACTAGTCATCGAAACAGCGTTCCTCTCGCGATCTATGATCGATAAATGACTTGTACCATGATCGTCTATTTGATTCCACCTAAAAAATGGAAAAAAATTTAATTATATTGATAAATCAAGAAACAAAAAAGAAACCAGCATATGAAAAGGTCTTACATGCCACCATAATATTTTGGATCAAAGGTTTTGTCATCGTTTATCTTCTTCTTCAAGTCTTTTGCAAATTCCGGAGACAGCATGTCTGAAACGACCTTAGTAACATCTACAAAATCTGGATCAGCAAGGTTCATCCTAACAGCGAAAGCGTGTTTCAGAGCTTCGATTAGTCGATGAACACCTAGAGAGCCAGAAACACCTGAAGGAATCCCATATTGAGAAAGAATGTTCAAAACCTGCACTACAAGAAACTCTGTGAAAACCTTGGTCTAATAAAATGTGAAAAAATTCTCTATAAAATGGGACTTACAAGCATCATTGCAGCACCACCTGATGAAGGAGGAGGCATACCGAGTAGTTCGTACCCGAGAATGTTTGCAGACAACGGTTTGGTAACCTTAACTCTATAACTTTGCAGATCTTTCAAAGTTATTACCCCACCAGCTTTACGAATATCTCTAGCTAGGTTAACCCCGACCGTGCCATTGTAAAACGCTTTTGGACCATATTCACCGATTTGCTTGAGTGTAAATGCTAATTTTGTGTTATGGATAATGGTCCCTGGTTTCTTGAGCTCTCCATTTGAAACAAATAGCTCAGAGAGACCTTTGTCTGCCAAGATATCGACTCTTGTGGCGTTCATCTGCATGTAGAGATACTTTGAAACCCTGAATCCTTCTGCAAGTTTCTCTGCAGGAGTCACTAACTGTTTCCATGGGAGCTTTCCGTGTTGTTTCCAAGCTGTGAATAGACCCGCGACTTCCCCTGGAACGCCTGCTGATAAGGCTCCTTTCTTCTTTAGATCAGGATTGCTTCCATACATATCCTACATCAAGAAAATCAACCAATTATAAATGTCCAAAACGAGTATGTGAATAAACGATGAGAAACCCTGTTGCATTATTCTATATAACCAAGACTGTCTATGATTCATAAACGTTGAGATCTAAGTTCAAGAGAGCGTTTCCTGGTATATTTAATCAGAAGAAAAATGTCAAGAAACGCTATTACCTGCACACATTCTATGATTCAAGCCGCCTATTAGGCTGAAGATCACATTTAAACGCTTATCTAAGAAGAACATATGTAACAAAACGCTATTTGAGCTCAAAAGCGCGTTCAAAATAACGATTTAAGAAAGCTCAGAACAGAGACGCTATTACCTACATTAATGATTTAATGTTCTACACCAAAGAGCAAACTCATATTTCAAAACGCATATTGCAAAAAGAAAGACGTTATTACTATGACCGTTGTTACCTCAGTGGCGCCGAGAGGAGCTGTTTCTCTAGAATCATAGGCGATAGCCTTCCCGCCAGCTATCTTAACCACTGTAAATGCTCCACCTCCTATACCGCTAGAGGCTGGACTCACAACGCCTAGACAGAGAGCAGCTGCCACCGACGCATCAATAGCGTTTCCTCCTTGCCTAAGAACACTCATCCCGATCACTGAACACCGTCCATCGTCAGTTGCAACCGCACCACGAGACTTAACAATACTTTGCGGTCTTTTCTGAGCCGCGGCGTTTTGCAGAAAAGCGACTAGAAAAAGAGCGATCAACGCTGTCCGAACCAGTGGCATTGCTGCGATTAATACAAGAATCAAATCAAACCAGAGATTTCTCACAGATGATCTTTAACGCTGGGATGATCCAAGATTCGTCGTGTAAATATAAATTCAGAGAATAGTTCGACCTTGTTCAGAAATTGAAAATATACTAATGGTCAAATATTGAAAAGTTTAAATTAGCCATCACGCGTATAGACAATATAGCTCAACACCCAACAAAAAAACTTTATCTTAATGTGTTGACCAATAAAACGAAGCTCAAAAAACGAGTACTTGTGTTCTGAGCTAATAAAGCCATTCAAAATTTACCAAGTCCAAGTTCTAAATTTGCATGTAAAAATCCAGAAAATGAGAAACCATGGTCCAGTCTGTAACTTCAGATTATATACGAAACGTTGAGAGACTAGGTGAGAAAATACCGGATGGTTGGTTAAACAAAATATACAAGAGTAGAAAAACTTACAATTCATCGAGACGTCACTTTCTTATAAGTTGTCGTCCTTGGCAGGCAATAGTAGATCTATTCGGATGATTTTTAAGTCTCTGGCCGAAAGTCTCATTTGAGTTCTCTTCTTTATATCCATTCCTCAAAAGTCACCTAGTCTTTTTGAAAAAGTTTCTATTTTTTTTTGCCTCTCACGTTGATAAAGTTTTTTTTAATGACGTAAAGTCTTTAATTATATAGAGAATATACTCTATTTTTTTCAACTATGTAATAAATACACAAAGCTGGTCCAACACTCCACATGGCTTATTTTTGAAAATCACCAAATAAATAGCAGAAAAAAGAAACAGTTTGTGGTAAGATCTTAATCCAAGTTAATCATTTGACAATTTACACATTTTCACTAAAAAAAAAATAAAAAAAATATTACTTATAATTTTGAAGTAAACAAACCCGTGAGGTTTTTAGAAAGAAGGCCGTGCCAACTTTTTAAATGCGAATTTGTTAATTGGTCATAAAACCAAGTGCTCGTCTGCATCATGCTTGTCCCTCGTGGAGTGTGAAAAAAAAAAGAGTGGAATCATAGGTTTTCTTTAAAAAGGAAATATCTCTCGTCACAATCAATCACACCACAACATCTTCTTTTAGTATAAAAATGGATGTCCGGGCCTATAGGGAACAAAATGGCCTTTTAACGAAATGTTATTCGATGACTCTAATATTAATGGGCTCATAAGCCTTATTCTAATCGAGGGTAGAACCGTTATTTGGTAGTGTCTGCCAAGCATTTGTTTAATTTCATTTGAACCTACTAATCTCCCCCGCTCATTTAATAATGTCTGTGTCGTCTATTCAAATTCCAGTTTTGGGGGTTTGAAGCTCAATCTCGAATTAGAAGTGTCGATAATGCCGAAGCGAAAAGCAAAAGAAGTTGTCAGACTCACTGAAGAAGAAAACAAGGACGAGAGCGACAAAGAGATTCGGAGAGAAGAGAAGAAACATGAAGAAGAAGATACCAATCGTTAATCAAATTTGTAGAATTAATGATTTTTGAGATGAACTTTGGATCTGATGATATTGTGTAGTTGAAAGACGTATTGATGCGATTAAGGCAATCCGTGATATTGAGATTGAACAGAGCTTAACTGCACAGAGGTTACTCTGCTCAACGTTCTCTGAGGAACAGTTAGAGACACCTGTGTTGGACTTCTTCAAAGAGAACCTTCCTGATGTCTCTATCGAAGTCGAAGATAATGGGGAGATTGAGTTCAAGTGGAATCACAATACTGGTGATTCATCTCTTGGTGGCTACCCTTTAAAATGGATCTTGTACTGTTCTGCCTTTCAAACTCTCGTTTTCTATGGTATATGTATTCATGATTGTATTCTTGTTTTATACTCTTGTTAAAAAACTGATATCTCATTAGTTTGGAGTGTTTTAGAATGACAATAGTAAACTTTGCAGGTAAATGGAGGGCAAAGACTTCTTCATTTTGGGATGACAGCACCAAAGACTCGGAGGCAACCAAAACCTGGAGAGATGATGCTCTCTGTGCATGGCACTCCTTTGGGGGTATACAAACAAAAATTCATGTATCCTTTTTCATAGACATCACCCGAGATGTTATGTCACAAAGAATTATTCTCAAGGTAGATCCAATCGTATTGTCATTATTTTTTCATGGTAGACCACAAAGTTTGATATGATCTAGCTATGAATGAAATGAACTTAACTTATATGTAGCTCCTACGTCACAAACCCACACTAACGTTAACGTACATGAGAATTAAGGTTGGTTGTTTAATGGAACCTCTAATTCCTATATTCCCCATATTAAGATTGTAGAAATATACATATATATCTGGATCAACATTATTGCAAAAAGAAAGAAAAAGACAGTACAAAATTTTATTTATTTTATTCGTCAATAAATGTTAAATGGCAGCAAAACTAAATACAATCTCAATAATTCAATATCCTGAGGGGAACCCTCCTTTCCTTGGATCACTAACTGCCAGAAGCTTACTCATTCCGCCGACATTTCCATCGGATTCTTGAACTATGAACTGAACAATCGTCGCTCCGGTCATTGGCGTTAGAACATGACCTTTCTTTTCCAACACAACTCTTGTCTCTTTAGGTATCTCGAAATGATCACCGAACACTGTCGTCAAATTCTCAAACGAAATTTTGTTTGGTATCAGCTGCACAATGGAATTATAAATTAAAAAAAAAAACATTTTCTTAGTTATAGACAAAGAACAAGAAAGATTATTCTTGGGGTATAAGAAGAAAAAAAAGAGAAGCAAATGACCTGATGGTAGATTCTTGGAGCCAAAACAGAAGAAAGAGGATCCATGTTGAGGAAAAAATGATTCAAGAAAACTTCTGTTGTCGCGGCGATGATGTTCGCTCCACCGCTAGCACCCACCACAGCTTTCACTTTGCCGTCCTACATAAACAAAGCGCATGAAACCCATTGTTTGGAGCCTAACTAAGAATTTCGTGTAAGACAAGTAACAAGTGTGTTTTTTTTTTCCTAAACCTTGAGCACAATGGTGGGTGACATTGAGGACAATGGTCGTTTCCCGGGTCTGATGAAGCTAGCCGGTGCTGGAGGAGGCACATTTAGGTCACCGCTGGACTTTGCTGGGATCGTGAAATCATCCATTTGGTTGTTTAGAACGATTCCAGTGCTTGGAGATAGCATCACTGCCCCAAAGTAACCGTTTACTGAACTAGTCATCGAAACAGCGTTCCTCTCGCTATCTATGATCGAGAAATGGCATGTTCCATGATGGTTGATTTGATTCCACCTACAGAGTTGGAGAAACGAATATTATTAATAAATCAAGAAAAAAAAAGAAGAAGAAACCAGCGAGTGGGTTTAAGATATGAAAAACGCCTTACATGCCGCCATAATATTTTGGATCAAAGGTTTTGTCATCGTTTATCTTGGTCTTCAAGTCTTTTGCAAATTCCGGAGACAGCATATCTGAAACAACCTTAGTAACATCTACAAAATCTGGATCAGCAAGGTTCATCCTAACCGCGAAAGCGTGTTTCAGAGCTTCGATTAGTCTATGAACACCAAGAGAGCCCGAAACACCTGATGGAATCCCGTATTGAGAAAGAATGTTCAAAACCTGCAGCACAAGAAACCAATGTTGACGTTATTAAGCCGGTCTAGGAGACCGATTTTGTAAATATCTAGGCTAATTTTTTTTTTTATAAAAAAAATCGTTTAAGAAAGATTGTTTGATATGTGGAAAAAAATCGAGACTTACAAGCATCATTGCAGCGCCACCTGATGAGGGAGGAGGCATACCGAGTAGTTCGTATCCGAGAATGTTTGCGGACAACGGTTTTCTAACCTTAACTCTATAACTTTGCAGATCTTTCAAAGTTATTATCCCTCCAGCTTTACTAATATCGCTCGCTAGGTTAACACCCACCGTGCCATTGTAAAACGCTTTTTGACCATTCTCAGCTATTTGCTTGAGTGTAAAAGCCAATTTTCTGTTATGGATAATCGTCCCTGGTTTCTTGAACTGTCCATTAGAAACATATAGCTCAGAGAGACCTTTGTCTGCCAAGACATCTGCTCTTGTCGCGTTCAGCTGCATGTAGAGATACTTTGAAATCCTGAATCCTCCTTCTGCAAGTTTCTCTGCAGGAGTCACTAACTGCGTCCATGGGAGCTTTCCGTGTTGTTTCCAAGCTGTGTATAATCCTGCTAGTTCCCCTGGAACGCCTGCTGATAAGATTCCTTTCTTCTTTAGATCAGGATTGCTCCCATACATATTCTACATCAAGAAAAACACCCAATAAATGTCTATGATTCAAAAACATCAATGAAAATCTAACCTTAACAAGTGTGTGAAGAAACAATATGCAACCATATTGCATTATTCAATATAACCAAGATTGTCTAGGGTTCATAAACGTTGAGTAAAACGCTATCTAAGTTCAAAAGAGCGTTTACTGGCATATTTTAATTAGAGGGAAACAATGTTAAGAAACGCTATATTACATTCATACATTTTATACATCAAAAGACACTATTAAGCTACAATTGGCGTTCAAAAAGCGTATTTAAGAGGAAGAAGATTTTAGGAAACTATATTGAAGCCTCATCCATTCAAAACAATTGTTTATTAAAAAAAAAAGGTTTAAGGAAACTATTAGGCTGAAAAACGCATTAAAGGCGTATTTAAAAAGAAAATATGTTACAAAACGCTACTGGAGCTGCAGAGCGCGTTCAAAATAATGATAATAAAGGGCTATCACGTTAACGTTCTACACCAAGAGCAAAGCACAGGTTGTGTAATTCATAAAACGTCGCTATTACCTCAGTGGCACGTAGAGGAGCTGTTTCTCTAGAATCATAAGCAATAGCCTCCCCGCCAGCTATCTTAACCACTATAAACGCTCCACCTCCTATACCGCTAGAGGCTGGACTCACAACACCCAAACAGAGAGCAGCGGCCACCGACGCATCAATAGCGTTTCCTCCTTGTTGAAGAGCACTCATACCGATCTCAGAACACCGTCCATCGTCAGTTGCAACCGCACCACGAGGCTTAACAATACTTTGCGGTCTTTTCTGAGCCGCAGCGTTTTGCAGAAAAGCGACCAGAAAAAGAGCGATCAACGCTGTCCGAACCAGCGACATTGCTGCGATTGATACAAGAATCAAATCAAACCAGAGATTTCTCACCAATGATCTTCAACGTTGAAATGACGCTAGATTCGTCGTGTAAAAATATAAATTCAAAGAATAATTCGAGTTGTTCAGAAATTGAAAAGAAAGTATTCGAATATTGAAAATTTAAATTAGCCGAGTATGCATATTGCATAATAGCTCAAAACTCAACAGAGATTTATATTAATGTGTTGACCACTAAAATGAAGCTCAAAAAATGCAGGACCATCTAATAGCATGAGCAACTAGAGCTGTAGAACATTGTATGAGTCTAAAAATAAAATTAAAAAACTAAGAATTTTTTGAAAATAATATTTTATGGTCTCAAACTTTAAATTTTTTAGATAGTACTAAATTTAGAGCCTATAATTTCAAACAAAACGTTAAGGATATATAAATAGAGCTATAAACTTTTAAATTATATGTATTCTTGTTAATTTAGAGCTTATAATTTTTATTATGGTTTAAAAAATTAAATATTTTATGGTATGTATTCATGATTGTACTCTTGTTTTATACTCTGTTAAAAACTGAAATCTCATTAGTAGGGTTCTTAGTTTGGTTCGTTGGAGTGTTTTTGTCCCTCGATTCTTTGTTTTTACTTTCTTTATTTTTTATCCAGAGAGAAATGGTTCACTATCTGTTGCAGAAAGGGTTCTAAGTTTGGTTCGTTGGTGATTAGTCCTTGAGCCTAGAAAACTTTTGATATTACATCACGATTATCAAAAAAAAAATGCTTGTATCAATGATAGTTGTTTTTTTTTTGCATTCAAGTAAGGATTTTAGAATGACACTAGTAAACTTTGCAGGTAAATGGAGGGCAAAGACTTCCTTTTGGGATGACAGCACCAAAGACTCGGAGGCAACCTGGAGAGATGATGCTCTCTGTGCATGGCACTCCTTTGGGGATCTCTATGAAGAAAATCTAAACATGGGAGCTATAAAATGGTATGTTACTAGATCACCATTCATTCTTAAAATTTGCTTGCTTCTAGGAGAACACCATCAGAATCAGAATATGTGTCCTTATGTGGAATAATAACTGATTTACAGAGGAAAACAGTTGAAAAGCTTCACAGGTTCAGACACATTTTCAGATTCTTATAGTCTGTCTAAGCTGATGTACCCTTGCATGTATATAGTCTATTCAAATTCCTGGACCGAGATATGTTGTCTGTTTTTTCTCCTTTTCAACTTGTTATGGTAAATTTTAATCTCTAAAATAACACACAACAATGAAGCTTTGATTATATATATATATGGTTACATTTTACCAAATCGATTGAAAGACTATAGTAAACAGTTGCTTCTTCTCGGTGTTGTTCACATTGTACATGTTCTTGAACTGAAGAAAATAATGGCTGCAGCTATTCTTAACTAAGCTTTTCTTGATTATGCTCTCGAAACTTTTATCATGTTCCCTCCCCTCAAGTTCTCCAAATACTTACTTTCTGCAGTCTGCCTTTACAATGTTGAATAAGTCTAAAAATGTCAAGTTCCATGATTGGTCTGCAATCATAGCCGACAAAAAGCAACAGAAACTGGGAACTCTGTGTATAAAAGCAGATTCAGGGGGATGACTGAATAACTCATTGGAGCGTATGCAAATAGATTCATATCCAGCCTCAGTCAATTGCTTTCCACCAAGTCATCTCATGGCAGAATCAGAACCAGGTAGTCTCGACCCGAAAGCTTCAAGGGCTTCCAAGAAGAATCTCTTGTTAGGCACAATCCCATCTTTCTCCATTTTCTTCATCAGCATCTGCACATTCTCCTTCATATCTGCCTTAGTATACGCCTTGTACAGAAGCTTATACGTTGATGCATCCGGATGAACTCTAAACCCACTTGCGTTATGGAAAAGCTTATCTGCTTCCATGTGAAGACCATTAAGACAGTAAACTTCAAGCATGGCATTGAGTGTTGAAGCCTTCAACACCCTCTCCGACTCAACAACCTCCTCGAACACTTCCCTCGCTCTGGAAACACAACCACAGTAACCGTACATCATGATCATACACTCGTACGTGATAAAACTCGGCGGGTAGTTCATATCATTCATCTTCTCGAAAACCCACTCGGCCTTATCTCTCAACCGAGCTTTCCCGTAGTTTATAATCATCGAGTTGAACGTGGGAAGAGTCGGCTTCTCCTTGGACCGCATCAAACTCTTGAAAGTCTGCTCCATCTTCTCAAACTCTTGCTTCTTACCGTAAGAGTCAATAAGCAGATTGAAAGTGATGATATCCGGCTTGCACTCGTTGCTCCTCATGCGAGTAAGCACAGACTCCATCTCCTTGATCATCCCCTTTTTCCCATACGCATCCATCACGCCGTTGAAGGTGTAGACGTCTGGAGAAACCGCACTCATGTCCAAGTCTTTGAACAGAGCGTTGACTTGGTCTACTTTACCAGACTGCGCAAAAGCCCTCAAGAGGATGTTGTAAGTCACGACGTTGGGTTGGCATCGCTCCATGCCTTTCATTTTGTCGAAGTAACCAAGGACTTTCTCCAAAGCTTTTGCCTTGTCCCGCGTGTGGAGATGAGCTGTTATGAGAGCGTTGTAAACAGAAGCATCTGGACGACAACCGCTGTTTTTCATCTCGGAGAAGAGCCACATTGCCATTCGTGTTTGGCCCTTCTTCCCCATAACGGATATCAGTTTCGAGTACACTCCGTTATCTGCTATATACCAGCGCTGTTTCTGCATCCACCTGAACACCTACAAAAGAATCACAGTTAGGATTAACAAATGGTTGCTATGCTCTGGTGAAGGCACTAACACTCAAATGAATCCACAACTGAGCTAAAAAAAGGTTTAAAGTCTAATCCTTTTATAAGACCCAGAAGCTAAAACACTAACACACCTCATTACAGAACCGTTTTGTCAATAAATCTACCATTGAACTAAGAAAATAAGTTTAAAGTCTAATCCTTTTACAAGACCCAGAAGCTGAAACTCAACAAAACGGTTGCGATGATCTGATGAAGGAACTACCACACCTCATTACAGAACGTCGTTGGACACAAAAACAACAAAATGAATCTACCATTGAGCTAAGAAAATAATTCTAAAAGTTTAATCCTTTTACAAGACCCATAAGCTGAAACTCAACAAAACAGTTGCGATGCTATGATGAAGGCACTAACACACCTCATTACAGAATCGTCTTGTCATTGAACACAAAAACAGAATGAATCTACCATTGAGCTAAGAAAAGATTTAAAATCTAATCCTTTTAAAAGACCCAGAAGCTGAAACTCAAAGATAACGCAAACCCAGAATCTAAAAAACTCAGACTTTAGGAACTAACACTCGAATGAATCTACCATTGAGCTAAGAAAAAGTTATAAAGTCTAATCCTTTTATAAGACCCAGAAGCTGAAACTCAAAGATAACGCAAACAAATAATCTAAAACACTCAAATGAATCTACCATTGAGCTAAGAAAAAGTTATAAAGTCTAATCCTTTTATAAGACCCAGAAGCTGAAGCTCAAACCCATAATCCAAAACACTCAAATTCATTCGAGGAAGAGGTAAAGAAAAAAACCTCGAGGCATTGGAGCCACTTGTCGCTCTTCCCAAGCTCCTCAAAGAGCAAGAAGCAATGCTCGCATCTTACGACCTTCACGTACTTGTCAAGGGTCTTAACAAGTGGCTCCCTGTCACTAATCCTCGACATCAGATTCCGCACGAGGACTCTGTTCTCCCTCTCCGCGATCTCTCTCTCAGCGAGTTTCCTCTTCGAAGAAATCGCGCCGCAGGTTATCCTCGCGGAGCTGGGTTTAGGTGAGAAGCGAAGACATTTGTGGTTGGTGTTTGGGGAGAACGAAGAGATGAAATCGGAGAATCTCAGCGTCGAAGGCGATGTCAATAAGTAGTCTACCGCCATTTTCTGGCAGTGAGAAAGAATTTTTCTTTCTGGTCCTTTAAATGTTAGATAAGGTTTTTACAGGCAGAGGTGGGACAATAGGTTGGTTTTTGTAAATAGAGCAAAAAGTTAAGGATCACAGTTTCGGGAGTTTTTGAACCCGACGTGAATCGAACACGCAACCTTCTGATCTGGAGTCAGACGCGCTACCATTGCGCCACGGATCCTGATGTAATGCTGGCTTCATGATATTTTGAACTCCGTATATTCAATCTGTAACCAAGCTTTCAAACGTGAAGATGTTGACAAACAACTAAAAGTCTCCTCAACAAATTTGTTTCTATTTATGCTGATATACAGATTCAACCCTTTTTTTTTTTTCACCTTGCGAGCACGATTCAAATCCCCTGACTTAAAAAAGAAGAATAAAAAATAAAAAATTCAAGGATAAGATTGATAGGAGAAAAAAATTAAATTCAAAAAAAGGAGGAAGAGAGTTTTAAAAACAGCCTTGAAATTTCTTCGTAAGAGTTTGGTCATCTTATTATGGTTTAGATTCATTTAACGTGCATGCATGTAAAGGCATGAGAAGGTGGTTGATTTTAGGATGATTAATACTCTTCTTCTCATTTCTCTTGTGATAGTCGTCTCCGAACTTTTGTTTCTTATGTTTTCAGCGTCTGTATAATGTCATTTCTGAAGGATTAATAGTCCAAGTTCTCGGCTAAGAGGCTTTGTCTGGGAGAAAATTGTCGTGCAACAAGACGATCAAATGATTATTAAATCGAAATAACAGAAATCTTGAAACATATTTGGATAGCAACCCAAATAATTCGATTACATATAATTTGTTTTTATTTGGAGCAACACTATCATTAATCACGACTCCAGTGTACGCATATACGATTGTCGCTACGTTAGGAACGGGATCAATGTCCTCGTCCTTGACCTGCAGGCCGTGAGCTACTACCTCCTACTTTAATCTTCATCTCTCTATTCAACTTTTTATTCCAAACTCCTCCTACTTCAGTTCCCAACAAAACAAAACATTAACACACGTGTAAAATTTTGAATTTTGGAAGATGACAAAGATATATCAAAGGTATGATAGATCGACATGAATTTCTTCTATATATCCCTGAGAAAACATGAAAAGATGATAAGTTTGTAGGAAGCCGGACCGGTAAAGCCACCGGAAAATCGAAAATGTCAGCTTCATATTTTTCTTTAATATATATATATATATATATATGTTGTTCAAAAAAAACAGAGTTACAGCAAAGTTTTTGTATAGAAAAATGTTTGGGAGACGACTGAAATACTTTCTCATAGCTAAATGCTTACTTGTTTTGGAAGAATCACATGGTAGACGAGCCAAAACAGTGTCTGATGATGTAGAGAACAAGAGGAGAACCAAAGTCACTAGCCAGACCATGTACATCTTTGTTTTGTTTTCTTCTTTCATGAATCTTGTAACATGTAAAATGGTGTATTTATATAACTATTTTTAGGGAAATTGCTCTCCGGTCAAGTGGAATAAGTCGTTAATTTTTAAACGAAGAAAAATATTCATTTTGATTTGATAAACTCATACAGGACATACAATAATATTATTTAATACATGTGTCTGCTTCTACAGACGGATAGAAGATACTCTTCTGACTCGCGAATTTCTTGCCAAGGAAAAGTCTTTTCAATATAACTCTCTGATTTGGTCCAAAACACGTTGTGTGGAAAACAAGTCTAAGTTAATTCAACTAAGGCCCACTAAAATAAAGCCCAATCATAGGTTGATTTTGTCTCACGCGTAAAGCTCAGGCGGCTAAGGCAAAACGGCCTACTTCTGTTACCTCAACAGTCCACGGCGGCTCCAATCTAAGACATGTATCTACAATAACTTCACTAAACATCTGTTTAGTGATTAATACTAGTGTCACAGTAACCAAGGCCGATTGGTTGGTCATTCAATTAAAGTTTAAGTGAGTTCTGTAATCAGATTGTTGAAGATTAGCAGTAATAAAAAGACTCGAAGAGTAAAAGAATCTGCAACGAAACATTCATCTTCCGTAAAGTTGAAGTTCTCACTTATGTAAATATAGAAAAAACAAACAAAATGAAATAGAGCAACAAGTAAAAGTTCTCATGGGTCGTTACTAAGATAAGAAACAACTTAGAAGACTGAAATAGTAATAATAGAACCTGCAATGAAAAGTTCACAGACCAGAATCTTTTTTTAAGTACACAACCACCAAGACCAAAAGCTCAAAACTCTTCTTCCGTATAAAAGGAGAGCATCTTGTACTTACCTTACGTTTGGACAAGATAATGAATCTGAACTGGTCAACGAACTTGAGAAGGAGAGCATACCAAACCAGATGCGTCTGCGCCAATGACTGCAAGATCACAGACCCCGCATATGTTTCCTTGCTGGCTTGGAACAAACCTGGCGGTGCAGTATGGACAGGACACGTCTTTCTGACCTCTGTAGATTGGCACATAGGTTGACCCACATATCACGAACGGGTTTCTGAAGTCGTAGTTGAGCTCGGTTGTATCAGTCATATTGCGTTCAGCGGCTTGGACAATCTGTCGAGCTGTTTTGGCCTGGCTCTCCATTGGGTTGGTTTCCAACAATCTTTTGGCGAAGGTATAGGCAGTGGCGAGGTTCTTTGATTTGTAGCAGACACCCATTGCACTAAACAGGGCGAGTCGTAAGTGAGGTAGTTGGAGGTTGCAGTGAGTGAAGTAAGCAGCGAGCTCCTGCTGCCTCACTGGATCATCTTTCGTCTCTCTTCTCTTAAGCTCCATTTTAAGACCGAGAACATATTCTTTGACGATAGTGACCAGTTCCTTTACCTCATCGACTTCGCTTCTTGACTCGACCACCACAAGAGGGATGGTGTGGAGGATAGAGAGGAAGAGCCGGAGAGCCTCAGTCAATTTCCCACTTGTTGTAGCTTTATAGCCGGATTTGAGCTTCTCTTCTTGCTGGGAGAAATCATAAACAAGAGATGGTGGGCCACGGACGTTGGGACTAGAAGACTCGCTCCATCCTCGCTCAATGGCAAGTGAAACCACAGGCGATGAAGAAAAAGCACGCAGGTAGCTTTGGCTGCCACTGAACAAATCAATAAACATCGATTTCAAAGGCGCAAAGTTCTTTATACCAAGCTGCCTGTTGAGCAGACGCATTGCAGTGTCGAAGCTTCCTGCTGCAGCTTGCTCAGCAGCAAGGGATGACTTCTGGCTCCAAATATGACTTACGGGCATACCTTGAGTAGGTGTCACGAAGACGGATGAACGTGCGTTAGCAGAGGCCTTAGGAGTGTCAAGCTCTGGTGGGAGGTCTAAGCCCTCAAGTTCCTCCCATCCACCTTCTTCATCATTTTCGTCTTCTCCTCTTTCTGCTTCCTCCAAAATGGCATCGATGTCTCTGTTCTCCATTCCATCAACATCGACCATGTCAAGTGCATCCCCCCAGTCACCACCAGCATCTTCTTCTTCTTCTTCATCAACAGCACCTCCCCTGGCTGCACTCTCAAGCCCGCCTTCAAATATTCCCTTCATCACTCTTAGAAGAGGCCAATCACCACCACACATGACAGGAGATGGTGGCATTAGAAGCGATGGAGTTTTCCCTTCAGGCAATGAAGGCACGTTCTCTCCTAGCTCAGTCGCCAGTCTCTCAGCAACATCCTTTAAACCATGAACCGATGCAGTGATATAAGCGAGAGGTAAATGACCAGCATTCTCAAGTATCTTGACACGCTCTTTAACATCTCCTAGGTAGAGAGCATTGTGGAACTGACCCATCACATTGTTCTTCACTTCCGCAATCTTCATCAACTTGGAAAGCTTGTCCAACTTACCAGTAATGAGATATAGAAAAGATAATCTCTCAAAGTTCTTTGTTTGCTGGTACGCAAATTCAACAATTCCAGCATTACCTTGGCGAAGAGCCTCCACCCCAAGTCTATACCACTGCTCTTTCTCATTTATCTCTGTAGCGGATGCAACAGCGACGCTAATGTTGCCACTTTCAAGAGCCAGGTTGAAACGGACTCTCTCGTCTTCAACAAAATGGAGGGCAACTTCAGGGAATCCTTTCTGCTGCAGGTAAGCAATCATAGCCTGTCCACATAGCTGGGAGTTCTTTATCATGCCCATGACATGATCATATTTCTTCCTCAGCAGTGCAAGCTTGAAAATGTATTCAGTTGCATTGATGGTGATGGCCCTGTTTTTCCCATCCCGGTCCAAGCAGAAGATCGTATTTCCAGAAACCTTGGTGATATAGATAGGGACATCCAGCGTTCGGATGATACCACTATCTCCATTAGGAAGACAGTACTTGATATGGTTCAAAGTTGTGTAAATGAAGACACCATTGTCATCCCAAGCTCCACTTTTCACACGTATTGTCTCATGAAGTGTGCACTGGAGGACAAGTTTTTTGCTTGCAATGATGATAGTGTGTTTGCTGAGCAAAGCAACACTCTCCATATCGTTAGACCAAACAACATACCTAACAAACGGTGTCTGAAGTTCACCAAGAACAAGCCTTTGCTGAAGGTCAAATATAACCACTTTATCCTCAGATCTACAGAGCAAATTTCCAGTCCCAGCATAAAAGATAGCATCTGTGGGTATAGGCAGAGAACTCTTTTTAACCACCTCATTCTTGAGATTCTTGACTAGCACCTGGCTGGTGCTTTTCTCAAGAACAGCAAACCGGTTACGGGCAATGAATACCGCAGAACCACCTGTCCCCCTCTTTGCATCTTGCACAACGTCACTTCTGCCAACACTATCTTTCGGTATGATGTACAACTCGTAAGAACCACCATCTAAATCTGAGCAGATCAAAACCGCATTTTCCGTCGGACTGTATGATAGAGTCCTTGGACTTTGATTCAAGCTTGGAGTACCAGGACGCCGTATAGGGATAACTTGGGAATCTTTCTGAGTTGAACAATCGTAGTACCTCAAAAATCTATCTTTGGTATAGAACAAAGAATTGCCACTCAAAGCAAATGCAGGACGTTCTCTCTCGAGCTTGAAGACGATCATACCGTTGTCATGCCCCGCTGCCAGTAAATTAATCTCAGGGTGAACTGCAAGAATCCAGAAACGATCATGTTCACGGCGAAAAGTTTGGATTCCAGTTCGCTTGGTAGCATCCCAGACACGAATGCTTTTATCCTCAGAGTTGGAAACAATAATGTCCTGTTTTGCATGGAACATAACAGATGAAACATTATTCATGTGGCCTCGCAGTGTATCCACCTCCCAAGCTTTAGTTTCTGCAATAAAATTAAAAAGAACCCATTAATTACATCGGCTCCAAGCAATTTAGTGTACAGATAATGGTTATTAAAAAAAAATCAAAAAGGAGAGACAGACTAGGGAAATACCATTCATACGCCACAGCTTCACTTGGCGGTCATCTGCACCAGAGACGATGAGAGGAAGAGTGGGATGAAAGGAAGCCCAGTTTACTCCTCTATCATGACCTTCGAGGACGTACTTAACAATAGCGTCAACACCACCAAAAAGATCAGAGTTCATCTGTGTGAATCGCATGAGGTCATCAGCAGGAGACACAGTCTTCTTCTTAAGAGAACCAATATCCCAGACACGGACAGTCTGATCCAGAGATGCAGAGACGACAAGGTCTTCTTTAGGATGGAAAGAAGCGCACATAACATAGTGATTGTGGCCAGTAAGCACAGAAATACAAGTCCGTGACTGCCAGTTCCAAATGCGGATAGTCTGATCGTCACTAGCACTCACAATCCAGGGGTTCTCGTGGTGGAATTGGACAGTGCGGATGTAGTCGAGATGGCCGAGAAGAGTGAAAAGGCACCTGTGCGTTTTGTGGTTCCAGACTTTGATCTTGTAATCATCACCTGCAAACACACAATGTTGTCAGTGCCAGCAACAAGTTCTCATTTCTAGAGTATGCCTAAAGCACACGCAACGTGGGATCTGATTACAATTAACTAAGTCCAATTATCCAAAATAACATATGTTGAATAACCAATTTAACTAGAAATAGAGCAAACACACTAAGATATATTATTACTAAGCAGATTATATCATATCATGGTTTATATAGATGATGAAAATTTTAATAAATACGGACTTGTAGCTCAAAATCTAGATTAATAAAAAAAAAGCATATACTATACCTCCGGAGACGAAGAGAGGCTGAGAATTGTGAAAATGAACACCACGAACTGGACCTTCATGCTCGTCGAATCGATCGATCAAAGTACCCATACGGTAATCCCAGAGCTGGATCACACCACTGTGCAAACTGGCGAGGATCCATGGCCGTTTAGGGTGGAAGGTGAGGCCCTTCACTCTGTTACTCTTTGTCTCGAACTTCGTCAACATATTCGCTCTGCACACAAACCAGATCACAGAGAACGAAAGATTATAAGCGAGTCATTTCGCAGAAAACGTAATCAATCGCAAGCAGATCTGAAGGAAACAAAGTAGTGAGAGATCCATCGGAAATCGAGATTCGTACAATGAGAAATAGGGATTCACCTCGGATCGGATCAGTTCACAGGAGGGGGGAAGAAAAAGCGATCAATCAGAGCTTCACGGTGGAGATCAGTAGCATTAACGGAGAAGCGAGAGTCAGAGAAACGCAACGATATAAGTTTGAGAAATCGATGGAAAGAGATTCAGTTTCGTCGCACAGATCTGCTTCCAATTCTCTTCCTCGCGTCTCCGCTTCTTATTTGTAAATGAAATTTACACTTACGTTTGGTGGTGTTTGTAAGTGTACAAGGACTGACACTTTTGGGCCTTATAATATACTAGTAAAGCCTATTGGGTTTCGGATCATTTTGCTTGTTACTTTGTTTTTAGTAAAATTTAATTAATTCAGAAATTAAAGTGATTAGTTTAATGTTTTTCATTTTTAAGAACCATAATATAAAACACAACAAAATTCTAGATGTATATGTTTAAGTAAAATAATAACCATTTTTATTATGTTTGTGTTATGTAATAGTTCATAATTCATTTTTAGTTTGCCTTTATATTTCTCTTCATTAATTAATATAGAAACTTCATCATAAATTTTGAATTCCATTCTAAATGTATTAGAAATAGAATAATACACTAGTAAAGTTCACTTCTATTTTTTCTAAAAAAATATGGTTTTATTAAAATACAAATCAAAAAGAATTAGTTATTTTTTTAGAACAAACTAACCTTCTCAAGATCATTTTTAATTGCCAAACCCAAAAAAAAGTCTGAAGTTCTTTTGTGCCAGTCAAGAAGAAGTTTATTAGAAACTAGTATGGAACAGAGTTACACATATGAAAAAGAGTTTTTTTTGGTGTAAATATGAAAAAGAGTTGCACATATGAATTGGTCATATCATTGCTTGTTATCGGAAAAATGCCTCAATCATAGCATTACGTTCCCATGGAGTCGAGTTAGAGTCATCGGAACCCCTCCATGGACTTACTCGGTACTGACGCGCAGGCCGTGAGATACTGGGTCCTACTGCACCTCTGAGATTGTTGACGACCTTTTTATCCCAAACCGCTTCTCCTGTTTCTTTTCCAACAAAAGAAAGGGAAAAAAAATTCAATACTAATTTCTAAGAAATACAAAACCAATTCAAGGGATGAAAGAAGAAGTTTCCCATAGTAACCATCAACTTACTGGTATTGCGAGATTCGTTATCGTATGCTAATCCAGCGAAGGCGATTGTGTTCAGTGATGCAACGAACAAGAGAATAATCAAAGTTATAAGCCGAATTATGTACATTTTGTTGGGCTTTTTTGCTGGTTGGTCTATACTCTTTTAAGTTTGATCACTTTGTAATTTGTATATGTATTTATATGTAGAGAACATGCACAAAGATTAGGTGGGTTACGTTGCTAATTTGGAACGTAGACAAAGAAAACTATTAATCTAGAGCACATTAAACGCGTTCATTAGCATATTTTTATGTTCATGTTTGACTCTTGAGTTATTTTTTATGTTAGTTGAACCGGTCCAACTTCATTTTTTCTCCTCTATAGCATATAAATAATATGTCTTCGTGAGAATATGTTGACGTAGAAACAGACCAAGACCGCAATATAACGAAAGGCAAAAACAAACATTTAATTAGAGTAACATTATAGAATTTGGCGATTCATCATCCTAAACTAGAAGACCATTATTGCACATGCTAAGAGCAAGAGCATTAGAGGTTCAAGAGGGAGGTTCACACGTTTTACGAGAAAAAAAAAATATTAAAAAAAGCAAAAGTGATGAACTCACCCCTTCTCACCTCTTCTGCATGATACCCTCTCTCCTAAAGTTCATCACTGTAGCGCGGGCCCCACGACACGTGGCGGCCCGCGATTGGTCAATTTTTTTTTTTTTTTTTTTTTTAAAAAAAAAAAAATCAAAATGAAAAAAAGAAAAACTTTAATAATAAAAAATTAAGAAGGTGAACCCCAAAGGGGGTTCACTGATGCTCATGCTCTAACATTTAGCCCATGGGCCAAGGTTTTAATTACTTATCTTGCCGCGCAAGATGAGCGGACATACGTTTCCGAGATATCCGCAGTTCGGTAAACCCTAGAAAGTTATAAACACTAAAAACTTCTTCTTTTCACAGTAATCTTCTCCAGAAAACTTTCTCTCTAATGTCTTCCAAACCCAAATCTAGATCTTCAGCCGCCACGAGCGGCAAAGATCCACCGCGTGATAAAAAGATGAAGAAGTCATCGCTGGCGACAGAACCTACGTCGATATCGATCCTGTCACTTCCCGACGATTTGCTGATAAACTGCTTAGCACGCGTCTCCAGACTGTATTATCACTTTCTCTCACGCGTCTCCAAACGTTTCCGATCCATCATTGCTTCACCGGAGCTTTACGCAACTCGCTCGCGCCTAAACCGTACAGAGAAGTGTATCTACCTTTACTTACGCTTCCCTTTTGACCCCAAAACTTATTGGCTCACTCTAAGCGGTCTACCTAGTCGTAACGTAGCCAACGGGTCAAGTGGCTATTACATGGAGCAAATCCCATGTCCGAACTATTTGCGTCCCGCGCAGTCATCGACGCTCGTATCCGTTGGATCTGATATCTACAAGATCGGCGGCGCTAATCATTTGCATGAATGCAAAATATGGAAGAGGAACTATTGTGTTAGTGTCTCTGTCCTTGACTGTCGCACTCACACGTGGCGCCAGGCTCCGAGCATGGGGATGGCGCGCAACGCGAACGCCACAGCGACGTTATTTGATGGGAAGATATACGTAGCCGGTGGATGTGATGAAGAGTACGTGAGTAAACCCAACTGGATCGAAGCGTTTGATCTGGAGACACAAACGTGGGTCCCCGTGACGAACCCTCGTATTTTCAGACTGTACGAGGAGGATAGAGTTAAGGGCTTTGAAGCCAAAAGCGTATCACTTGAAGGGAAGCTCTACATTTTTGGGGATGAGGCTGCGGTGTATAATCCCGAGGAAGGTAAATGGTCAGAGTTAGGAAGGGAGATGTATGGTATGTTTCGGGTAGAAAGAGGGTGTCATTGCGTGATTGACGATGTCTTGTTCTTGTGGGATAGATATAAAAGAGTGTTCAAATGGTATGACTCCAAGTCATATTTATGGAAGGATTTGATTGGTGTTGAAGGTTTGCCTGAACTTTCGCCCGACCCTCAAGTCTGTCAAGTGGAGATGGTGGATCTCGGTGGAAAGATTGGGTTTTTGTGGGATCAGTATTTGTATACAGCGACCAATCAGGAGTGTAGGGTTTGGTGTGCTGAGATTGCGCTTGAGAGACGCGATGGAGATGAGATGTGGGGGAAAGTTGAGTGGTTTGATTCTGTGCTTAGAACCCACCAGTCTTGTTCTTCGTTCCATGTTGTTTCTGCTTCTGTTTGATGAATGTACTTCTCATGAGAACATGGTTGGACGGTTATTACTGTGGGGGTAGTTTCGTTTGCTTTGAGTACTTGCGTTTCTTTTTTTTTAGTTCCTTTTCTCTTTTAGTATGGTTGTTTAATGATTCCAGATCAATGCAATTTTCATTGTTTCACCATGGTTATACTTGTAGTCTTGTGGACGGTCAAGCTTATTTTGACGAAATATCGTTGAATAAACTTTTGTCTGTGTTGCACAAATTAAAGGGCATGTACAGTTCTCTGAAGCATCTTCGGTTTTAGAACAAACTAATTATATCCCAAAATCCCTTTTTAATTGCAATCCATGGACTTAATCAGTACTGACGCACAGGCCGTGAGAGACTAGTCCGTCCTACTGCCACCCTGACACTGTTGACGACCTTTTGATCCCAAACCATCAAGACATGAGAGAAGAAGTTTCCCATAGCAACGGTAAACTTACTGGTATTGTGAGACTCGTTATCGTATTTTAATCCAGCGAAGACGATTGTGTTCAAAGATGCAAAGAACAAGAGAATAATCATGGCTATCAACCGAATCGTGTACATTTTTTTGGTTGGTCTATACTCTAAGTTTGATCAGGTTGTTATTTGTATATGTATATGTATTTATATGTAGAGAACATGCACTAATGTTAGGTGGGTCACGTTGCTAATTTGGAACATAGACAAAATTTTTATTAATTTAGACACACTAAACGCGTTTATTATTATATTTCATGTGATGTAGAATATATGTTTTTTTACTGAAGATATTAGATTATGATATCAAAATAATCTGTTATCTTGACTCTTGAATTTTGTATGTAGTTGAATCGGTCCAACTTCATTTTCCTCCTCTAAAGCATATAAATATAATATGTTTTCTTGAGAATAAGTTGAAGTAGATAAAAGACCAAGACCAAAAAAAAGTTATGTAACGAATGTAAAACAAACATTTAACTCGGAGTAAAAATAGGGTGTTTTTCAAAACCAACCCATATTTTCAAGTCAAATCCAAAATCAACCCCTTTTTTTTTGTTCATACTATTCATCAATAAAATTTCCATACTATCCTTATGTTTTTGAATTATTCACAAAATTGCCATTTTTATTTGTTTTTTTATTAATTTCGAAATTAACAAAAAACCAAATACACCCTAACCATTTCTTCTTATTTACAAAAATGCCATCATCATCAATTTTTCCAACCACCATGAACCACCATTTTTGAGCTCTAAAGCTCTAGAATTCAATTTTCAACCACTTTTTTCTCATTCTAACCCAAAAAACTTCATTTCCTCTCATTTCCTCTACATTTCCATCTAAAAAACTCTCATAACTATCATTTTCATAATCACAAACTTCATATTTTCGAGTTTCTTCATTAGTGAATCGTTAAAGATGCTTCTTTTTGCTCATATTTGGAGTTTGGACGGTTGAAAAGGTTGGAAACGAGCTTTACACATGAAAAAGGTAACTATTTACATGGTTTTCGTTCTTTTTCAGATCTGTGTCGCGACGGTAGACTGTTTTGTATGTCTACGCCTCCGTGGAGACTTACGATGCAGTCTATTTGTCAACGCACGGGTTAGTTTTGCAATTGACCAGACAAATTTTTTTTCTAACGCAGACTTCCCCAGTAGTCTCCGTCTTTACCTTTGACAACAAAAATAAAACTTTCGGTAGACTTACTAAGACGTCTACCTAAAAGAGGTTAGTTTTTCATTTGACCGAACTTTTGACTTTTCAAAATAGACTTCAACGGAACTCTACAGAATGTAGACTGCCACCGAAGTCTATAAAAGGTCAGTTTTGCATTTGACCAAAACTTTGACTTCGTGGAATAGGTTAGTTTTGTGTTTGACCAAAAAGTTTAAAAAGCAATCAAAAATTTATTAAATTGTAGACTTCATATGCAGTCTTCTTATCTTAAAAAAAAATGTAGACTGCGTATAAAGTCTACTTTTTTATTTTGGTCAAATGCAAAACCAACCCGTCGGATTTGAGAGTAGACTTCACAAGAAGTCTACACACCCGTAGACGTTCATTTCAATCTACTGATTTGAAGTCAAACTTGGTCAATTGCAAAACTAACCTCTTTCAAAAAAATTCAAACATGTAGACTGCATATGAAGTCTAGTTCTGAAAGTCAAATCTTGGATGAATTCTGGTCAATTACAAAAAGTAACCTTTTTAAATTGTAGACCGAAAAGAAAGTCTACATGTACAAAATCACAACTTTTATTCAACTATAGAAAGCAACCCGTAAAATGGTCAATTGCAAAAACCAACCCAAAGAGTAGACCTATTTGACAGTCTACGTCTGTAAACTGAAAAGAACGTCTACATCTTCAGAGACTGAATATTAAGTTTGCATAGAAAAATCTATAAAAATGTGAATTTGTGTATTATTCATTAAATTTTTTCTAGATTTTTTGTTTGACAGTGTGTGTTAGTTAATCCTAATGGGTTTGAGTGATTTTGAAAAGAATTTTTTTTTATAATTATGAAGGTATAATTCATTTGATTTGACAATGTTGTTAGCTAATAATTGTAGACGTATTTGTAAGTCTTCGTTTATAGTTTTGCTAGTAAGGCTGAGCTTGTTTCAAAGCTGAAGTCGGTGACTGTGGAATATAAATTTACATTCTCAGCATATAAGACAACGAAAACTCTGTATGTGGCTAAGTGTCGTGTTCAAGGATGTGGTTGGAAACTTAGAGCGAGTGTGAAGCATGGGCCAAAGACATTTTAGATGACAAAATATTCGAAAAGGATGAAGAATCGGAAAGGTTGAAGAATGTTCTTATGCATGATGGCTGTACACATGGTAAACTTCTTGAAATGACACAAGAAAATTATGATCTGGACAACAAAATTGAGAAGATGGTGCTAACCTATTTCTTACCAAACATCATTTAAAACAAATGACTCCGAATAGGAAAATACTCCTCTTATGCATGTCACGAATAATCGACAAGTACGGAACTTGATCGAGTTATCTAAGACACACTTTGTACGCCTTTGTGTATCAAGCCTGCGCCAAATACACTAAAAAATTTTGGATTGACTATATGTTAGATAATAAGTGTAGACGTTTTTGTAAATCTACAAATGTAGACTGCAGTTGAAGTCTACGTCGTAAATTCTATTAAAAGTGTATTTGTGTATTATTCATCATATTTTTTCATGATTTAATTATTTTACAGTGTATGTTAGTAAAATTTTAATGGTCTTGGATGAATTTCACAATTTAATGTGTTATAATTATACACTTGATACTTATTGCAAATTGTTTTGATTAGTGTTATTTTGAAAATTTTTGGGAAAATTTTGTATAGATTTTCTTCTTCTCACATGTGTGTTAGTTATTATTTTAGCTTATGGTGGTTTTACTTGTTTGGTTGGTTAGATCTTGTGAAAAAATTGATATCTAACAAAAAATTAATAATATCATACAAGTGAAAACAACTAAAAATGAATACAATGTTTATAGATTATGCATTAAAAATTATTTAAAAATTAATATTTTATTATGAAAGTTATTACAGAGCAATATATTAAAAAGTATTCTTGAGTATGTTTGATTTTTCATAATCTTGATGCTTCAAATAAAGTCTTGGAAAAAGTACCTGCAAAATAAATAGAGTTATGAGAAAAACATAAGATAAAAAATAAATCATATTTTAGTAGACTTTTTATTAAGTCTACGTAAAGTTATTGTTTAGTAGACTTTAGTTGAAGTCTACACTAATGGAAAATTTTCATATCTAAAAGTGTGTATTTAGAAAATTTGAAAATACTTTGTTCTGGAAAATATTTCAAAAATGGTTTTTTGTCATCCTTGTAACAAAGCAAAAAGATAATGTATGAATCTATAAATTTAGTTCATTATTAACACAAAATATCTTATAATGAATATATGGAAAGCTTACATTTTTGGGAAGATGATTTGAAAACATTGGAAGAGAATACCTGCAAAATAAAATAAAATTATGAAAAATAAGATAAAACTAAAATCATATTTGAGTAAACTTCTAATGAAATATGCTTAAAAGTCAAGGATAGTAGACTTCATTTGAAGTCTACCAGCCGTAAGTTTTAAGTAGATTTCAAATGAAGTCTACTCTATAAAAAAAAATAGATCTGGAAAATAAATACATTAAAAATATGAAATAAGTTTAAATCTAAAAAACTTTTAAAAATATGATTTAATAGACAAAATAGTTATAAATTAAAGACATATTAATATGAATTTTAATATGTAACTTTATTTGAATATAAATACTAGAACACATATTTTAAATCTATAGATGTAAACCTTACATTTCTAGGAGGAGAAGAAAACAACTATGGAAGAAAATACCTGCAAAATAAGATAAAATTATTAAAAAACATAGAAAAAAAAATTAAAGTCATATTTTTGTAGACTTCCAATGAAGTCTGCTTAAACTTTGTGGTTTAGTAAACTTCATATGAAGTCTGCAAGCTTTAATAAACTTCTTTAGAAGTCTAACTGTCTAATAATTTTCAGATCTGAAAAAATTTATATATTTTGAAATGTGAAAATAATTTTAAATCTGAAAATACTTTACATAATAGAATTTATAAGGTAAACTAGTAGCAAATTAATGTAGAGAGCTTGATCTATAAATTTATTTGAATATAAACATGTAAATACATATTTTAAATCTATTAATCTAAAACTTACATTTTTAGAGGAGATGATGAAATCCATGAGTGATAATACCTACCAAAAAAAAGATAATATTGTGAGAAATAAACATAAAAATACACATTTAAAATCTATAGATCTAAAACTTACATTTTTTAAAGGAGAAGATGAAAACCATGAATCATAATATCTAAAATGACAAGATAATATTGTGAGAAAGACTTGAGAAAATTTTAGAGAGAAAGAAGATAATGAGAGAGATTTAGAAACAATTGAGAGAATTTTAGAGAGAAGAGAGAAAGTTTTAGAGAGAAGGGAGAGAGTTTTAAAAACTTGTGCAGCCACTTTAGAGAGAGATTGTATAAATTTTGTTTATATAGGGAGACAAAAATGTAACTAGGTTAAAATTTACGATACTGTAGACTTCGTTTGAAGTCTACTAAAATTAAAATTTTGGAGTAGATCTTACCTTAACATAGTAGACCTTTTTGGAAGTCTACTATAATAATTTAATTATTGTTGTTTATTCTTTATTATTTTAATAATTTTAATATATGATTTATTAAATTTATTTTTTTATTTTTTAATAGTTATAGTATATGATTTCACTTTTTTATTCGTAAGGAACTTAACTTAGTTTAAATATAATGATTTTTTGTAAAACAAATTGAAAAATATAGACTGAAAAAGACGTCTTCAGATAAATAGACTTTATTGTAGGTCTACGAAACCCTAAACCACAAATCTCAAACCCTAAATGTTTTGCTTGATAATCAAAAAGTCTCATTTATACAAAATATAAACTACTAAACATTAATATGCAGATTTAAGTTAATAAAACAAAAAAAAAAAAATCTAAAATCTAACCCTTTGAAATCAACTACTAAAAGACATAACATGTTAGAACCTTTTGTTTGTAAACTATGAACATAGTCTAACACATGATAACCAAATTAGTATATATTCTTCAAAATTGTTCGATTATATGAAATTTTAATTTATTTACTTCATATTATCCATTATATTGATGATTAGTTAAAAATATCACAATAATTATTTTTATACATTTTTAAAATTAAATTATTAGATCAAATTAGAGTGTAGACTACAAAACAAGTATATAAAGTAGACTTCGTAGGAAGTCTATATATATGTAGACTTCTTTTATTACGTGTAGACTTCCAAAGGATAGAAACGTAAAATACATTTCTGTTTTTTGTTTGGTCATAAGGGTTAAATAGTACTTTCACTACTCCTTTAGGTTGGTTTTGCATTTGACTGAAAGTGGGGTATACTTTTACATTTGACTTGAATATTTGGGTTGGTTTTAGCAAATGTCCCGTAAAAATACAGAAATTTGGCGATTTATCCTTCTAAACTAAAAGGCCATTATTCACATATAACCCATGAGCTAAGGTATTGATTATTTATCTTCACGCACAAGATAAGCGGACAACTTTACGTTACCGAGATATCCACAAGAAACCCTAGAAAGTTCTCCCTAATGTCTTCCAAATCCAGATCTTCAGCAGCCACGAGCCGCAAAGATCTACCGCATGATAAAAAGATGCCGGAGACAGAACCTATGTCGATATCTTTCTCGTCACTTCCTGACGATTTGCTCATAAACTGCTTAGCCCGAGTCTCTAGACTGTACTATCCAGCTCTCTCCTGTGTCTCCAAAAATTTCCGATCCATCATTGCCTCACCGGAGATTTACCAAACCCGGGCGAGCCTAAACCGTACCGAGAAGTGTGTCTATCTTTACCTAAGCTTCTGTCGTGATCCTGAAACATATTGGTTCACTATGAGACGTCGACCTAGTCGAAACATAGCTAACGAGTCAAGTGGCTATTATATGGAGATGGCCCCATCTCCAAAATATTTGCATCCTGCGCAGTCTTCGACACTCGTAGCGGTTGGATCTGATGTCTACAAGATAGGTGGCGGTGATCATTCCACATGCAAACTCTCGAAGCGGAAGTGTTCTTATAGTTTCTCTGTCCTTGATTGTCGTACTCACATGTGGCGCCAGGCTCCTAGCATGTGGGTGGAGCGGGACTCATCCTCCACAGCGACATTTTTTGATGGGAAGATATATGTAGCCGGAGGTTGTGATAAAAGGTACGTCGGTTACCCCGACCGGGTCGAAGCGTTTGATTTAGAGAAACAAACTTGGGGCTTTGTGACTAACCCACGTGTTTTCGATTGGTACCATAAGTATAAGGCAGCAAGAGAGTGTCACTGTGTGATAGACGATGTATTGTTCTTTTGGGAATCAGGAGCGTTCAAATGGTATGACTCTAAAACACGTCTATGTAAGGAAGTGAGTGATGTTAAAGGATTGCCTGATCTTCACGACCCTAAATTCTGTAAAATGGCAATGGTAGATCTTGGTGGAAAGATGGGGCTTTTGTGGAATACTAAGACCAGTCAGGAATGTAAGATCTGGTGTGCTGAGATTACGTTTGAAAGGCGGCATGGAGATGAGATGTGGGGGAAGGTTGAGTGGTTTGATTATGTGCTTAGTACGCACGAGTCTTGTTCCTCGTTCTATGCTGTTTCTGCTTCTGTTTGATGTATTTTACTTTTCATGATAACATGCTTGAACGATTATTTTTTTCTTGAATTGAATGTTAAATTTAATTCAAAAAGAAAAAACCTTGTTACAACTATGTGTGTCCTTTCTTCTAAGGTTTCTATACAAGTTTTATAAAATCAATAAGAAAATCATGCTTCAGCTTATCGACCTCCTCATCTCTTCCCATCCTTCTCAAACTCTACCTAGCTCTCACTCCTACTAGGCAGCCAGCTCTCACTCCTACTGGATTTACCAGCACTCACTCCTACTGGATTTCCAGCTCTCACTCCTACTGGTTCTTCCCAAACAAATTTTTAGCCTTCAAAAGTTTATCCCTTTCTCAAAACTGCAGCTCAAGTCCCCTTCACATGAAGTATTATCTTGTTGAAAACCAATATTGTAACCCTCCTGCCAGCCTCTTATCCCCCTTCTTTTGAATGATTGAGAATTTATTTCTCATGGTCTTGTCGATCAGCTTTGCAATTAGAGCATATGGAGAAGCAGCCTCCCCGTGTCTTCTTCGGTTTCTCTCTCTCCAAATGCTATGAACTGCAGTCTGAAATACATATCTGATAGTAAAGAGGAGCATTTTATCTTGATCTTCATCGACAATTATCCTCCTAATATCAGACCAGCTCGAAGTAAACCGATCCCTTAGCACACCTCTCGCTAGTTTCTCCCATATCTGCTTTGAGTATGAGCACTCAAAAAATAGGTGATCAACTGTTTCCACCGGTACTTGGCAGAAGATACAAGAAGTGTCAACACTTGCGGACCATTGTGCCATTCTACTTCCTGTTGACAGTCGGTCCCTCAAAGCGACCCAGACCACAAAAGAGTACTTCGGTGTTGCGTGTTTGAACCACACAGCTTTATGCCAATCATATCGTGGGGTACTTTCGTTTTGCTTTGAATACTTGCTTTTTTTTTGTGTGTGTGGGTTCTCCTTTCTCTTTTTATTATGACTATGATGAATGGTTGCTTTTTTTTTTAGCTCAATGCAATTGACAATTTTTCACTTCTATCTCACATTATAAATCTGATATATGCGGTGAGAAAGGCAAGAACTGATGCTGTTGCTTTCATTATCTTTTTCAGTTTTGACTCTAATATTTTCTGGTTATCAAGCCATCATAGAACCAGTCCAACATTTCTCTTTTTCTTTTATATATGTTTTTGGAGAAAATCTACTGGATTAAGAAAGTGCTAAGAACCTGTTATGTCACTGAATAAAACACGCTGAATAGTTGAATAAATAGTCTTCTTTGCATCTTTTACGAACTAGTATCATGAACTTCAATAGATGAGAGAAAAAATTGGGAGTAAAACAAAAATAATGCATGGGCTTCTAGTTCATAAAATAAAAAGCCCATCGCTGATATTGACATAATATAAACGTGTAACATACGCAATTCACACTATATTAACTGTCTTCTCCGCCCTAATTCATTTCATCACATTTAACCCTCAAAATGTCGACCAGATCTTCCGCCGTCGCGAACGTCGACCAACCACCGCGTAAGAAGATGTCGAAGCAGTCCCCGGAGATCTCTCTTTGGTCCCTTCCTTACGATTTGATATTGAATATCATAGCGCGCGTGTCGAGAATGTACTATCCAACTCTCTCCCTCGTCTCCAAAAAGCTCGGATCCGTCGTTTCCTCGCCGGAGCTTTACCAGACCCGCTCTCGCTTAAACCGCACCGAGAGTTGCCTATATCTGTGCTTACGCTACTATCGAGACCACCCTCTTGACCCTAACCCACATTGGTTCGCTCTCTGCATGAAACCAAACAGAACCCTAACCGACCGTCTTTTCATCCCAGTCACGTCTCCCGATGTGCGTCATGAGCGATCTACGGGTCTAACATCTAAGGATGTTAGCATCGTAGCCGTTGGGTCAAACATCTACAAGATGGGCGGGTACACGCCCTCTTCTTCTGAAGTCTTGGTGCTTGATTGTCGGTTCAACACGTGGCACAGTGCTCCAGTGATGCGAGAGAAGCGGAGCTCCCCTGCCGCAAGCTTAGTTGACGGGAAGATATATGTAGCGGGAGGGTGTGAAGATGTCAACTCCGAGAACTGGGTAGAGGTATTTGATCCAAAGACTCAAACGTGGGGAAGTGTGGCGAACCCTGGCACTGAGATACGCCCGTCAGGAGCTGAACTCGAGAGCTTTGGAATTGAAGGAAAGTTGTACCTCTTTGGTCATAACCGTAAGTGTGTGGTTTACGATCCCAAGGAAGCTAGATGGAACCCGATGATAGAGTTGGGTATGGGTATGGATATGGATGTGGTTATGGGTATGGGTATGGATATGTATGAGGCTATGGATATGGAAATGGATATGACTGGTGTGGCTTCTGCAGTGTCCTATTTTCACTGCGTGATAGGAGACGTCTTGTTTCTTTGGAATGAAAGAGAGTTTAGATGGTACGACTTTAATGCAAGTTCATGGAAGAAGTTGAATGGTGTTGAAGATTTGCCTGATTTTGATGGAGATTGTAAAATGGTGGATGTTGGTGGAAAGATGGCTGTCTTGTGGAAGGTTTTTGGACGTGGCGAAGAGAGATCTATTTGGTGTGCTGAGATTGCGCTTGAGAGGCGCGGGGACGAGATGTGGGGGAAGGTGGAGTGGTTTGATGTCGTGCTCACAACCCACGAGCAATGTGGCTTGTTCGATGCGGATATTCTTTCTGCTACTGTTTGATTGAAATGACTGCTAGCTGATGAGAACATGCGGCTTGAACGGTGATGAAAGGATGAAGAATCATTCACTAGTGCGGGTAGTTTCGTTTTTGTTTTTGAGTATTTGCTTTCTTTGAGGTATATCTCCCTTTGGTTGATATGCGACTCTAATGAATTATTGTTTCATGTTTTTTTTTTGAAAGCTTTCTTTATAATTGTTTCATGTTTTTTTAGCATAATAGGATTTTGCATTTGTTTCACAAGTAATGTGTTGATGATTTAGCTTTGCTAATTGTGGTGGCAATTATATTGACCAATGCAAAGAACTTTTATTTGTGTTTGGATAAAAAGGATACACTTCAAACTACATTGACGAGAATAATGAGTGGTCAGAAAAATGGAGGTTTTGCTGTTTAAAGGTAAACCTATCTATATATTCATGTCTTGATCACGGAGCTACTAGAATGGGGTTACTTTTAGTGTGAAAGAATCTATAGTTCTAGGGGCTGTTTGTTTCACCATTTGTCATCTCCATCCAAATGATTCATTTGTATGATCTATTCAAATGATCCATTCAGATTTTTGTGATTGTTTGTTTGTTCATCCACATGGCTCATCTAGATGAATCATCTAAATGGATTTTATGTTTGTTTTTTTATTTTCATTTCCATTCAAATGAGTTTAGTAAACAAATCACCAAAATACCCTTGTATTGGTTTAATCATATGTTTCATATTAATTTTAACTATATTACATTTAATTATTGACTTTAATATATTTACATTAGAATTATTTCAAAATTAACGTTCCTTTTTGCGGTTTGGGCGGAAAAAAAAAGATTTTGGTTTTAGCGAGAAAGCACATTTTTCGGTTATGGCGGAAAAACAAAATTTTTCGGTTCTGGCGGGAAAACGAGATTTTTTTGTTTTGGCGAGAAAACACGTTTTTTTGCGGTTTTGGCGGAAAATAACGTTTTTGGCGGGAAAACGCGTTTTTTTGCGGTTTTGAAGGGAAACACGTTTTTGCGATTTTCGCGGGAAAACGAAATTTTTCGGTTTTGGCGAGAAAACGAGATCTTTCGTTATTGGTGGGAAAACGCGTTTTGCGGTTTTGGCGGAAAAATACATTTTTGCGGTTTTGGCGGGAAACGCGTTTTTGCGGTTTTAGTGGGAAACCGCGTTTTTTGCGGTTTTGGCGGGAAAACGCGTTTTTGCGGTTTTAGCAGAAAAACACGTTTTTACGGTTTTGGCGGGAAAACACGTTTTTGCGGTTTTGGCAGGGAAACACGTTTTTGCGGTTTTAGCGGGAAAACGCGTTTTTGCGGTTTTAGCGGAAAAACACGTTTTTGCGGTTTTGGCGGGGAAACACGTTTTTGCGGTTTTGGCGGGAAAATACGTTTTTGGCAGGAAAACGCGTTTTTGCGGTTTTGGCGGGGAAACACGTTTTTGGCGGAAAAACGCGTTTTTGCAGTTTTGGCCGGAAAACGAGATTTTTCGGTTTTGGTGGGAAAACGAGATTTTTCGGTTTTAAAGGGAAAACTCGTTTTTTGTTTTGGTGGAAAAATACGTTTTTTGCAGTTTTGGCGGGAAAACGTGTTTTTGCAATTTTGGCGGGAAATTGCGTTTTTGGGGTTTTGGCGTGAAAAAAATAGTTTTTAGGTTTTTGCGGAAAAACGTGTTTTTGTAGTTTTGTCAGTTTTCGTATGTGACAAAAATGATATTATGTTTAGGTTTGTAATTTGTGAATTACATTAGGGGCATAATAGACATTATACCATTTTGAATGAACCATCTCCATTCAAATGATCCAAATTGGTTCAGCTGAATGGACTTTAAAATTAAGCCTAAATTTCCAAAAGTCATCCAGATGATCCATCTGAATGAGTTGCACTTTTAGTGTCTAAACAAACAAAACTCTCATCTTCATCCAAATGACTCATTCAAATGGAGAAACAAAGAGGCCCCTATTATCATGAAGGGTCCTTTTACATACTCAATGGAAGAAATGTGACAAGATGCTCTCAGTGGAAGGGAGTTCGGTCGTGTGGGTGAACAAAGATCTTTGTTTCTAAGAAAAAAAAAAAAAAAAAAAAAAAAAAAAGATCTTTGTTTCTATTTCCTTTAACTTGGGGAGGCTTTTCTTGCTTGCGTTACAATCTTGAAAACACCCACCAATTTCAGTTTCAAAGCTGGGCTTTAAGGCCCATTAATATATTATTAAAAAGATTTTGATAACTATTTTCTAAATGAGCCCATAATTTGATTTACCCCTCAGAATGGAAGAAGTGTGACAAGATGTTCTCTCTCTCTACTTCCGTCGGAGAAAGTTGATTCTTTTGGTATAGCTGATTCCGACAATGTCGTTCCCGGTAAAGAAGAGGAAGACGATGAAGAAACCGTCGGTTAATAAGAATAAAAAAGCGCCGCCGCCGCCGGAATCGACTCCGAATCCTTCGCTTCCTGATGATTTGCTACTAAGCTGCTTCGCACGCGCCTCGAGACTGTACTATCCGACTCTTTCACTCGTCTCCAAGAGCTTTGCATCTCTCGTTTCTTCACCGGAGCTTTACAAGACCCGATCCTCTTCAGGCCGCACCGAGAGCTGTCTCTATGTGTGTCTAAGCTTCCATCCTGACCCAATCCCTCGCTGGTTCACCCTCTGCCGGAAACCTGATCGAACCCTAACCACCAAGAAGAAACCAAGTGGGTATGCTTTAGCTAAACTCCCAACTCCTCCTTCTCGCTCTGCGCACTGGTCTGGTCTCGTGGCCGTTGGTTCGGATATCTACAACATTGGCGGACCCATTGACGAAGCCAACGAGCCCTCGTCCAGCGTCTCAGTCCTGGACTGTCGGTCCAACACGTGGCGCGACGGTCCAAGCATGTTGGTGGAGCGGGACTACCCACACGCCAATGTGATTGATGGAAAGATATACGTAGCCGGAGACTCTAACTCTACTTCTCCCGACTGGATGGAGGTTTTCCACCCGAAAACACAAACTTGGGAGCTTCTGCCTAGCCTCCCTGCTGCGGAGATGCGACTCCTATATGATTCTATAAGTACAAGCGCAGGGATCGACGGAAAGGTACACGTTTTCGGATCCTGTAATGGTTTGGTTTACGATACGAGGGAAGGTCGATGGGAAAGTGCGGATATGGAGATGAGTTCGGAATGGGTTTGGTTCTCTTACTGTGTGGTTGAGAACGTGATTTACGTTTATAACAACGAAGAGTTCAAATGGTATGATTCTGCGGTAAGACTCTGGAAAGTTTTGAAGGGTTTGAAAGGACTGCCTAAGTTCCCACGTTATACTGCTAGATTGGCGGATTTTGGTGGGAAGTTGGCTGTTTTGTGGGGCAGGGGTGTGGCTTCCAGTGGCTATGTGGACAAGATTATTTGGTGTGCAGTGATTGCGCTTGAGAGGCGCAGCGATCAAGAGATTTGGGGTAAGGTTGAGTGGAAGGAAGCAGTGCTTAAAGTCCCCAAGTCATGTAGCATTGACTATGCTCTTGCTGCTACCGTTTGATGGCTTAGTTATGGGACCGACTTTGATTGTGATGAATCTTTAGTAATATCATTTTGCTGTATAATTCTCTGGCTCTTCTTAGCTGAATGCCGTAGGCATCATTTCACTTTGTGTAAAACCTTCGAGGGCTTAGCTTATTTTGTGACCTATGAAATGCCTGGTTTTGTTGAATGTAATTTTCAACAAAAAATGCATCATTTGATTGTAGTTTTCGTGGTTAACTGGCGTACACATAGTAGTTGGCTTTCTAGTTCTTCTTTGCTTAGAAGGCTCTGAACTTGCTCAAAGGCCTGATTATGAATATGATTGAGCAGTTAGAGAGCTTTATCAAAACTAACAAACTGAAATGTACAAAAAGTCAGTAGGAACATAGAGGTTCTGAGACATACCTCAATGGTGATTTCAGTTGGTGTAAGATCTGAGACGCTTCTATACGTCCCGAGCTTTGATTTAATATCTGAATAATTTGGAGTAAACTAGTCACAAAAATGGCCTGAGAGATTGTGGAAAGGCTATAGAACATTGAAAATGAGAATGACCATTACTCTCCAAGGAGACTCACCACGTGCTTCCCAAATAGTTGAAAGACAGTTTAAAGCCTATGTGAAGTCACAAATGATCAGAAACTCAGTTATCTATGCAAACACCGTATAGATTTTTATTATTGTTTTTTTCTTTTCGAATGATTTGTATTATGAACTCGATTAGTATTATACTATTATGGAACTTCAATGGATGAGGTGGAAAAATAATGCATAGGCTTTAGTTCATAAAATCAAAAGCCCATCACTGACATGCTTTTAAGCCCAAAAAGTTGGTTTTGAGTTTCCTCACGCCCAATACAAGCGCGTAAGTCACACTCACTCTATAAACCGTCGTCTCCTTTCTAATTCATTTCATCACATTTCACCCTACAAAATGTCGTCGACAGCCGAATCTTCCGCCGCCGTGAACGGCGACAAACCACCGCATAAGAAGATGACGACACAGTCTCCGGAGATCTCGATTTTGTCTCTTCCTTACGATTTGCTACTGAATTGCCTAGCGCGCGTCTCTAGATTGTACTACCCAACTCTCTCCCTCGTCTCCAAAAAGTTCCGATCCGTCGTTGCCTCGCCGGATCTTTACGAGGCTCGCTCCCTCTTACACCGCACAGAGAGTTGCCTCTATCTGTGCTTACGCTATGATCGCGATTACCCTCGTAATCTTGACACGTATTGGTTCGCTCTCTGCCGTAAACCAAACCGAACCGTAACCGACCGGTCAAGCGGCCATCTATTCATCCCAGTCCCATCTCCCCAACTGCGTCCTGCACGATCTATGAGTCTCGTAGCCGTTGGGTCTAACATCTACAGGATCGGCGGGGACATGCCCTCTTCTTCTAGAGTCTGGGTCCTTGATTGTCGATTCAACACGTGGCACAGGGCTCCAAGGATGCGATTGAAGCGGAGCTCCCCTGCTGCGAGCTTAATCGATGGGAAGATATACGTAGCAGGAGGGTGTGAAGACCCCAGTTCCGTGAATTGGATTGAAGTATTTGATCCAAAGACCCGAACTTGGGGAAATGTGGCGAACCCTGGCACGGAGACACGCCCAGGAGCTTCAGTTAGAAGCTTTGGAATTGGAGGAAAATTGTACATCCGTGGTGATGAGTATGTGGTTTACGATCCCAAGGAAGCTAGTTGGAACCCGATAGGATTGGGAATCGATATGGCGTTTGCGGCATCCTTTAATCACTGCGTGATAGGAGACGTCATGTTCCTTTGGGACGACGACAGAGAGTTTAGATGGTATGACTCCAAGGCAAGTTCATGGAAAAAGTTAAATGGTGTTGAAGATCTGCCTAATTTTTATGGGTATTGTAAAATGGTGGATCATGGTGGGAAGAAGATGGCTTTGTTGTGGGAAGGTTATTTGCGTTCGGAGTTCGTGGTTTGGTGTGCTGAGATTGCGCTAGAGATGCGCGATGGAGATGAGATGTGGGGGATTGTCGAGTGGTTAGATGTCGTGCTTTCACTCAACGAGCCGTTTCGCTTGTTCGATGCAAATGTTCTTTCTGCTACGGTTTGATGAAATTACTACAGGTGAGAGAAGTGAGAACAGGTTTTAACGTTTGATGGGAGAATCACTCACTGGTGTCGGTAGTCTCGTTTTGTTTTTTTTGTACATTTGTGTTCTTTAGGTGTCTCCCTTCCGCTGACATGCGACTCTAATGAATGGTTGTTTCATGTTTTTAGCAGAATATGATTTGCATTCGTTCACATATAATGTGTTGATGATGATTTAGCTTGTTTATTTATGTTGCATAGAGAGAAGGATAGGCTTCTAATTACTTTCACGAGAAGAAGTAACACATGGATGCATAGCTAGTGTTTTGGTTGTATATACTTTATAGTACGATCTTCGACGGAAAATGAGTGTTTAAGTTGCAGAAAGTAGGAAGTTTTGCTGTTTTAAGGTAAAATGTATTGAGCAAACCAAAAGATTACTTTCATTGAAACATTTACAAGTCTGTTTTGTTAACGTTAAAAACATTAAGCTATAAAATAAGGCTTTGATGCCCAGAAAGGTAGGCCCAATACGTTGGAATAATTTTTCTAAATGAGGCCCACCACCGAGTGTATTAAGCCTTTTTTTCACACGCACGTTATAAATCTTTGGCAGTGAGTGAAGTGTTAAGGGAGTGGAAACCCTACATTCCTTTGAATTCGAATCTCCAAGTAGAATCCGAAGCTGATCCACTGCGATTTTCGTCTCGATAGTTCAGGCAATGTCGCCTCCAGAAAGGAAGAGGAAGAAGACGAAGCAGTCACTGGTGCTCGAACCGACGCCGGAATCGACTCCAATTACGTCACTTCCTGATGATTTGGTAGTGAGTTGCTTAGCCCGCGTCTCTCGATTGCAATACCCGACTCTCTCGCTCGTCTCCAAGAGCTTTCGATCTCTCCTTGCTTCGCCGCATCTTTACGAGACTCGGTCATCTTTAGGCCGCACAGAGAGTTGTCTCTATGTATGCATACGCTTCCCTGATGAGACTATCCCTCGCTGGTTCACCCTCTGCCAGAAACCTAAGAAGAAGAATAAGAGGACGAAGAAGGCAAGTGGGTATGTTTTAGCTAAACTCCCAACTCCTCCTTCTCGCTCTGCGCACTGGTCTGGTCTCGTGGCCGTTGGTTCGGATATCTACAACATTGGCGGACCCATAGACGAAGCCGACGAGCCCTCCTCTAGCGTCTCAATCCTGGACTGTCGGTCAAACACGTGGCGCGAAGGCCCACGCCAATGTGATTGATGGAAAGATATACGTAGCCGGAGACTTGGGAGCTTGTGTCTACCCCTGCTGCGGAGATGCGCGCCAGACGAGATATACATATAAAAAGAATGGCAGGGATCGACGGAAAGGTACACATTTTGGGATCCGGTTGTCGTTTGGCTTACGATACGAGGGAAGGTCGCTGGGAAAGTGTGGGGAAGGAGATGAGTTCGGGTTGAGAACGTGCTTTACTATTATAAAGAGCGGGGAGAGATCAAATGGTATGACACTGGAGAGCTTTGAAGGGTGTGAAAGGACTTGATAAGATCCCGCCTTGTACTGTTACATTGGCGGATTTTGGTGGTAAGATGGCTGTTTTGTGGGATAGGGATGTGGCTTCCACTGGTGGTGACAAGATGATTTGGTGCGCTGTGATTGCGCTTGAAAGGCGCAACGATGAAGATATTTGGGGCAAGGTCGAGTGGAGTGACACTGTGCTTGAAGTCCCCGAGTCATGTATAATTATCCGTGTTCTTGCTGCTACCCTTTGATCACCGCTGATGAACTTGGAGAAAATTCTCTCTTATTATAAAAAAAAAATCAAATGACTTATTTCCCTTTTTTGGGTCCAGTGGATAGATAATATGACAAAAGTAATCAAACAAACAGTATTATTCAATTATATATATACCGTAGTAACAGTCAAAACTAGGCACAAACAAGCTCAAGCGTCTTCAACTAGAGGCCACCGGGTCTATCAATACTTGTCTTCTTTGTTGAGAAAGCACTGAACTTGCTCAAAGGCCTGATGGTGGATGGTTGAGCAGTTAGAGCTTATCAAAGCTAACAAAATTGAAAGAACACGCATGAATAGGAAGCATAGAAGAGGCTCTGAGACATACCTCAATGGCGATTTCAGTTGGTGTAAGATCTGAGACGTTTCTATACCCGTGCTTTGATGTAATACCTGAACAATTTGGAGTAAACTAGTCACAAAATGGCCTGAGAGATTGTGGAAAGCTAAAGTGAATAAGGACCATACTCTCCAAGGAGACTCTCGCGCTTGCGTTAGTGTACGCTTCACCACGTCCTTCCCAAATTGTTGAAAGACGGTTTAAAGCCTATGTGAATTCACAAAATGATCAAAACACACACACAGAGAAAGATAAAACTCTTTTACAAAAGTAACAAATCATAGAGAGCATTACCACTGTGTATGGGTCTCCTCCTGACTCACCATCATGCAACAATGGTCTTGAGTTTGTTCCTACAGCAGCAATTCTTTGCGCTAAGGCTTCTAAAGGAACATCAAGCCAAATGCTAATACCTTTATGCATATACTTCCTGAATACAACAAACGCAAACACATTATTACCAAATGATCTGAGTTTTCGTATTACATATCACTGATTGAGAAGACCGTACCAGTTAATGGGTCTTATAACCGCACCACCACCTGTTGACACAACAACTTGGTGGTACATCAGAGAGAGCTTCTTTAGTGTCTCTGTCTATAAAAATTAAAACCATGTGAATGAAATTAGCAGCTAGAATACACTAAGAACAAAGCAGAGAAAGTGTAGAAGAAGTGTAATAGTAAAACCTCTTTCTCTCTGAAGACACTCTCACCGAAATGCTCGAATATCTCAGCTACAGAAGTTCCATTCATGGCCTCCTCGATCATTGTGTCACTGCCACATGTTTCAGAACAATGTTTTAGCTCAGCTAAAGCTCAATAGACACACACAGTTCCAAAAAAATGAGCAGATAATATATACCAATCAAAGAATGTATAACCAAGTGCTCTTGCCATGATCTTTCCCACTGTCGTCTTTCCGGAACCCATCATTCCTGATACACATTCACGACGAAACTGTTCAATAACCAGATAATACACGAGGAGCTAAACAAAGGAAGAGACAAAGAAACTGACCAACAAGATACATAGATCGTCCATTCAAATACGGTTTAACCTCTTCAGCTTTTCTCTGCAAATACAATGTAAAACAGTATCTAAAACCATTTCATTCAAGATTGATGCCCAAATAAATAGAAGAGTATCAACTTGCCTTCAAAACCAGTTCTTCATCAAATGGAGAATGAAGAAGATCTCCAGTTTCCAGCAATGCTACAAAAATGTGAAGATGAAAACGCATTTGTAGTCATCGAATAGATAAAAAAGCGACATTTAAAAAAAAAAATTGAATCAAATGGAAAGATTGATGCTTTTATTTGTCAGAACCTGAGGAGTTCTTGTCCGAAACTGATCGTTGTCGAAGATCACTTCTTTTGTCAGGTTGCAAGTGAGATAAAGCAATAACTGTAAGCCGTTTATTCTCTTTGGTTCGGTGAGAGTAACGTAGAGAACCACGAGGCTTCCCTTCAAAATTTCTCCAATCAATCCATGATGATGGTGAGTAGTGAAACCTCTGAACAGCAGTGGCTGCTTCCATATTCTGGAAAATGTTACAAATTAGGCTAAGAAAATAAAATGGATTTAAAACACAAAATGAATGTTCATCTAGAATGAAGCTAATTACATGAAAACACCATTGAATGGGGAACAAATCAAATGAAAAGCGGAGATTGGAGAATGTATAATAATGTATAAAGGGTTCTCACCTTTCCCCTGACGGCAGAGCAAGACACAAGAATACAAGATGCAGACTCTCTCTCCCTCTCTCTCTCTTCTCTAACACTTATTGGTGTATATTAAAAATTCCTAGAAAGTCTTTATATATATATATATATATATTTTTTTTTTTCTTTTTGACATAAGATAGTCTTTATATTTGAACCAGAAAAAAGATAAAAGTCTTTATATTCGGTCTTCGTTTTAACGGAAAATATATGTAAGGGGGTTGGTGAAAGTTACTATGTTAATTTCTATACTCTATGCCAACTTGCCAAGTCAAATTAAACAACTATTTGATTGATGAGAAAGTCCAAACAAAACGTTAATGGGAAAGAAATGTATTTTCATAAAATATTGTCTTTTACTAGATAAAATTTCTTAAATTGTCTTTAAAAAAAACTAATCTTCAAAGTTAAAATCTAAAATATATAATACAAATTATTCTTGATACACAGTTAATATAAGATATGATAATATATATTAAGCATTATGATTTAAACCGAAGTAACTATAAATTTTAAGATGTATTAATGGAATGTGAATAGAAATGTAAATGTGGAAAATGTATTTCTGGTAGGTGAGAAGTGAGAAATGGGATTTAAAAATTCTAATCCGAACCACAAGTACATATTGCGAAAGATGGCCCACTAAATAATTGGGTAGGGCCCATAAAATCTACGGTTATGGTTTTGCGACCAGCCAACCTTACCTAACTCATCCTAAGAATAAACAAATAATTTAGATAAATGGGCTTGTGGCTCATAATATGACACACGAAGGGGACATAACCGTATGCCGTTTTTAGCTGTCATATTCACCATCCAGTCTTTGCTCCTAATAGAAAACGGCAGGATGTTTATTCATTAAATTTATTTGGGCCGAGAGGATGATGTTGGATCAGGCCCAGTTCTAGACACTTCGGAGATAGTTTTCTCAGTGTCGTAGTAATCAGGAAGAAGCTGGAGAAACGAAAACCCTCGGATTTCCTCTGATTCGTGAATCGTGTTTAAGCTCTTACCTCGACGCTGCCTCCGTGAGCTCTCTCTCTCTGCTCTGCTGTAACTGCAACCATGTCGACTATTATGCAGAAGATCAAAGAAATCGAAGATGAGGTAACTTTTTTTTTTCTCTTTCTCAAATCTTTACCGATCCTCTGATTCTTCAATTTTGGATGCATAGAGCTGTAAATTCGAAACCTTTTTTTGATTTCAATTAAGAAAATTGACTGATTGTTGTTCTGTGGTAATTTGCTGAGTGGTTTATGTATGTGATAGATGGCTAGGACTCAGAAGAACAAAGCCACCGCTCATCATCTGGGTTTGTTGAAGGTAATCTCTTCTCCTCGAAAGCTATTTCATTTCTCCAGTTCTTTTTTGTAGCTTAGAATGAGTTTTTGAATGGTTGAGATGTTTATACTCATCAAATGCAAATTGGGCAGCTTCATTTATATCTGTTAAGATTCAATTGTGTATATGGACTTTTAGCACAAGAATGGATTTTTAATATATGGGCATAGTCTCTTGTAAAGGTTCTTCCTTGGATGAATAAGTTTTGTTGTTAATACCAAATAGCACAGTGCAAATCATTTCAAGGACTTTAAGAGTATATAGATGATAGCTAAAAGGCTTCAATGTATATGTTTTACCAGGCATGCATGCAGTACTTCTTCGCCCCCTCCATTTGCTTGTCTCTGATATTATATTGGTCCATTTCGCAGGCCAAACTTGCCAAGCTAAGAAGAGACCTTCTTGCACCGCCTACTAAAGGTGGTGGTGCTGCTGCTGGCGAAGGTTTTGATGTCACCAAAAGTGGAGATTCTAGAGTTGGACTTGTTGGGTTTCCTTCCGTTGGAAAATCCACGCTCTTGAACAAGCTTACTGGAACCTTTTCCGAGGTTTCTACTTCTTCTTAAGATGCATTTCCTAGTTTATTGGTTTTCTTGTCAATGTTAGAGCGCTCTTGTATGTAACTGGAAGTTTGAAACTTCCAAGTTATTTGCTATCTAGTTGATTTGACCCATTTATTGTGCCATATAAGTTATTATTATCTTGGAATTAGAACTGTGTTTTGGCTGATGCTTTAGTTTCTGAAGGTACTCGCTATTTTTTTTCTTCAGGTTGCTTCTTATGAGTTCACAACTTTGACATGCATTCCCGGTGTTATTACATACCGTGGAGCTAAAATTCAGGTACGATATCTACTTATATGCCTCCTTGGTCAATCTATTGTTTGTGGAGAGAGATGTATGGTTTGCTTGCTTCTTGTTGCTCTTAAGCTATCTCCTATGTCTCATAAGTTTTTGCAGGACAATGAAATACTTGGCTTTAATTTTCTTCTCTTTTGTAATAATTTGTAATTGTTCACTGGATGTTGATGATACTTGTTTTTCTTATGTCCTCTTTAATGGCTTGCAGTTATTGGATCTTCCTGGTATTATTGAGGGTGCTAAAGACGGAAAAGGTAGAGGACGACAGGTAAGTAGAATTTCAGAATGCATCTCTGATAATTTGAACTTCGTTGGTCGTGTTTGACGCTTATTATCTGTTTCCAGGTTATAAGTACTGCTAGGACTTGCAACTGCATCATAATTGTTCTTGATGCCATAAAGCCAATAACTCACAAGCGTCTCATTGAAAAGGAGCTTGAAGGATTCGGAATCAGGTATATAATAATAACCCATTTTTTTATCAGTTCTGGTAGAAATACTGACGGACTAATGCGATATAGGTTGAACAAGGAGCCACCTAATCTGACATTCAGGAAAAAAGACAAAGGTGGTATCAATCTAACGTCTACAGTCACTGCGACCCACCTTGACCTCGACACTGTCAAGGCGATTTGCAGTGAATACAGGATGCACAACGCTGACATCACTCTGCGCTACGATGCAACCGCTGATGACCTCATCGATGTTATCGAGGGCAGTCGGATCTACATGCCCTGTATCTATGCCGTCAACAAGATCGATCAAATCACTCTCGAGGAACTTGAGATTTTGGACAAACTTCCTCATTACTGTCCTATCAGGTACAATATTATTAATTTCACGGGAATGATTCACAGTTAACTGTCTTGCTGGTCTCATTGAAATGTTATAATCTCGCAGTGCGCATCTGGAGTGGAATCTTGATGGTCTGCTCGATAAGATATGGGAGTACTTGGATCTAACTCGAATCTACACCAAACCAAAGGCAATGAATCCGGATTATGATGACCCTGTCATCTTATCTTCCAAGAAGAGAACAGTTGAGGACTTCTGCATCCGGATTCACAAAGACATGCTTAAGCAATTCAAGTAGTAAGTAAATAAAACCTAGTCTTGTTTTGTTTCTCTGTTTGATATTTTGTTACTTATGAGTGTACTAATGATTCTTTCCATTGCAGCGCTTTAGTATGGGGTTCGAGTGCAAAGCATAAGCCACAAAGAGTTGGAAGGGTGAGTCTTCTTGCAAATTCTCTAACCTTTTTTGGTTTAGCCTTGTTTTGTCAGACCGACCATTTTTGATTCTGGAAAAAGGTCATCAGGTCCGGTCCATATAAGACCAATCTAGTCATGCATGCTTAAGTCATATGTGGGTTTGTCTTTGAGGGTTAAGCACTAGCTTGTCTGGTCAAACATGGACAAAGAGGCCTGAATCCTTCGAAATCAGAATCAAATAGATTTGTTTGGACTGTTCAATTTGAAACTACTTCTTGGTAAACCCATTGCAATATATCTAACTAACTATCTACTGCCGTTGTCTCTAACACCTCAGGAACACGAGCTCGAGGATGAGGATGTTGTTCAGATCGTTAAAAAGATATGATATATCTACACATGGAAGAAGGTTAGGATCTTCTTTTGGATTCTCAGCTTATCTTTTTGTACTCCTTTCTGTGTATTATTATGTCAGATAAAACAAACTGTGTCTTCACTTTTTGGTTTGTCCTGTTGGATAATCTTATCTTTTACCAATGATAGCATCTCATGTGATGAATGTTTTGTCGGAACACTTCCATATAAAAAAACTACAGATATGGTTTTGCCTAGATATCGTTCTTGTTTTTATGTATGCAACTTGTTTAATTTCGAATTTAAAAGCTGAAATTTATAGATTTGCCATTGCACTACAGTTGCTGGATTGGTTGACATTAAAATGGCAATTTAAAGATTGTGACATTGACACGTACGTGGCAACACTTTAGAGTTCGAAGAGTGGATTATTTAAGAGAACTTACTAAAAAAACGAACTCAATTGCGGTGACTAGGACCAGTGATCTTTGATGCACTTCTCGAATGGTATATTCTATCCTTTATTTTATGTGAAACTGATAAGAGTATGCTTATATCCATTTGTTTAAGCCCAGATTATGGAGGATCCTTTAGATATTCTCCACATGTTTTTGTGGTTAGTAATTACTACTAATTAGTACCAACACTAACATATACGTGAATGGGATGGGAACGGTCGGAAAGCAGTCAGATCTTATGTCCAAATCATCCAATAATTACGACAACCTTTAATGGTACTAATTGACCCCTCTGATTCCAAGAGCATTGTAATCATTGTGCTCTATATAAATTAAAGAAAACCATCACAATAGTGTATCTAGAGTTCCCAACATTATCTGATGGCTTCACTAAGCTTGCTTGAAGCTTCCGTAGCTCTCCTTTGTTTTCTCATCTTCCATCACTTGCTCTTCAAGAAACCTCATGACCGGTTCCTCAAAAACTGGCCAGTTCTCGGGATGCTTCCTGGTTTCCTCATAGTGCTCCACCGCATCTACGACTTCAGCGTGGAGGTCCTCGAGCAAACCAACTTAACATTCCCATTCAAGGGACCGTGGTTCACCGGGATGGATATATTAGTCACGGTTGATCCAGCTAACATCCACTACATATTAAGCTCAAACTTCTCCAACTACACCAAGGGAGCTGACTTCAAAGAAGTCTTCGATGTTTTCGGAGAAATGATCTTTAACTCGGACGGTGACATGTGGAGGAACCAAAGAAGAGCTGCTCAGTACATGCTTAACCACCAAGGGTTTCAAAAGCTTTCCATGAGTGCAACAAGAGCTAAACTCGACGACGGTCTTGTTCCTCTTTTCGATCGTTTTTCAAAGAAGGAGATGGTCGTTGATTTGCAAAATGTGTTTCAACGTTTCACGTTTGATACAACTTTTGTTCTTGTAACCGGGTTTGATCCCAAGACTCTCTCTGTTGAAATGCCTGAAGATGAGTATGCTAAAGCTCTTGACGTTCTTGGAGATGGGATTTTCTTTAGGCATGTCGTACCAAAGTTCTTGTGGAAGCTTCAAAAGTGGATTGGGTTTGGACAAGAGAAGAGGACGATGGAAGCTGGTGCCACTTTTGATCGTGTTTCCGCCAAATACATATCAGCTAAGAGAAAAGAGATGCGAACACAAGATCAACAATCAAATGGTGAATGTCATGAGGATCTCTTGACATCTCACATGAAGCTTGATACAACTAAGTACGAGATCTTGAACCCGAGTGATGATAAGTTCCTCAGAGACACCATCTTGGCTTTCAATCTAGCTGGGAGGGATACAACGGCTTCAGCTCTCTCTTGGTTCTTCTGGCTTTTATCTGAAAACCCTCGAGTGGTAACCAAGATTCGCCAAGAGATCATCACCAACATAAATCTTCATGGCCAACACAACTTAGACAAGTTGGTGTATTTACAAGCTGCTTTGTATGAATCAATGAGGCTTTATCCACCAGTTCCCTTCCAACGCAAGTCACCTATAAAACCAGACTTGCTTCCTAGTGGGCATAAAGTGGACTCAAGCTCAACGATCATGATCTTTCTTTACGCGTTGGGGAGGATGAGAGCGGTTTGGGGAGAAGACGCAATGGAGTTCAAGCCAGAGAGATGGGTTTCACAGTCAGGATGCTTGAGACATGAGCCTTCCTTCAAGTTTTTATCGTTTAACGCTGGTCCAAGAACATGTCCTGGTAAGCAATTAGCTCTGACTCTAATGAAAACAGTGGCAGTGGAGATATTACAAAACTATGATATTAAGGTTATCAAAGGACAGAAGATTGAGCCAGATCCTGGTCTTATATTGTACATGAAGCATGGGCTTAGAGTAACAATTACTAAGAGATGTTCAGCTTGAATTAATTGATGTACCATTCCCTTATTTTCCAATGTATTAATATCTATCACAAAATTATGGTATGGTACATAAGGGAATTAATTGATGTACCAGATCCTGGTCTCATCTCACTAAGAGATGTTCAGCTCCGAGAGATGGACACAAATCTACCACCAAGTATAGTAGTGATTGTGATCCAACGGAGCAGTTTAACAAGCTAGTGTATTTACACGCAGCGTTGTGTGAAACAATGAGGCTTTATCCACCGGTTCCTATCGAGCGTGTGTCTCCCGTTCGATCAGATGTGCTTCCAAGTGGGCATAAAGTGGAAGCAAACTCGAAGATCTTGATCTTAATATAGGCGTTGGGTAGGATGAAAGCAGTGCGGGGGAGAAGATGCATCGGAGTTCAAGCCAGAAAGATGGATATCTGAGACCGGGGTGTTGAGACATGAGCCTTCCTTCAAGCTCTTAGCGTTTAATGCAGGGCCAAGAACATGCCTTGGTAAGAAAATGGCTATGGTTCTGATGAAGGCAGTGGTTGTGGAGATATTACAAAACTTTTGATGTTAAGATTGCTGAAAGGCAGAAAATTGAACCAAGGTCCTCATTTAATTCTTAGCATGAAGCATGGCTTTAGGGTTTCAACCAATAAGAGACCGTGAAGTTGTCAAGGTTGGTTTAAGTTCTGTTTCAAAAACATAGCTCGAGAGTATTAACAAGCTGTCTTAAATTGAGTTTGGATTGTGGTGCACCTTTGTTATGTAATGGGTTTTATTTTATGATTAAATTTGAATTAAGCTCTTTGGCGTTAATTAAAAAAAGAATAACCAGTTCCAACAAAAAGTGCGTGTGAATCCAACTCAGTTTTTCTAATGGCTTCAAAAAGCTTCATGAAGTAAAACTGTTATTAGTTTTTGCTTGGATGCAGTATGACGACGGTATAACGCTTGTAAATATAAACCTTCAATGTGAGTGATCTTCCAAATTTCTAAAACAAGAAATATATCCATTCCCAGGCAAATAAGTATAAGATTCAAACTTATTACAACAATGTGATTTTTTCCTATAACTTATAACAGACAGTTATTACACTGTTACACATCACTATATCTCTCTCTCTCTCAAGACTGCCATTTAATCGCCGCAAGGTACAAGAAGAAACAAAATGGAAAAAATTGTGAGACCAATCATCAACAAACACACACACAAAAAACACTGTGAAACGTATATTAAGAAAAACTCCAGTTTACTCTTCCAAAACATCCAACTCTTTTTCAATTTCTCCGGCTAATTTACAGCTCCATCTAGCTCTCACAACGATGTAGCAGAGAGAGCGAGATACTCAACATTGCATCCTTTAGGGATGATGATCTCTTCACATGAGTGGTAAGTATCCTCCTCCATGCCCTTTCTTCAGTACAAGTGGTCCAGCGTTGTCCGGGACCTTATCCAACGCGTTCATACACGCATCGACCATGTCAGAGAATCCAGTCGCTGTTGTCGCCAGCTGTAACCGTAACCTCAAGTCCCGAGTTCTCTTCAGCAAACACCTGAATGATCTCCACATGTATTTGGCCCACTCAGCTGGCAACCCTCCTCCTGTCAGCCAGACTGAGAACTGAGACTGGTCACCTCGAGCTGCCATTTCGGCCCTGTAAAATCTAGCCAGTTCCAGTAGCATTGAAGCCTGCAGGGGAAGCACCGCTACAAACTCAGCCACAAACTCTTCCGCTAGTTCGGGTTTGAGCATCAGATTCCAAAGCACAAGCGCCCATTCGCTTGGCTGGTTAAGACCATACGCTTCTGCTACGATCAGAGCCTCCTGGAAACGAGATTGGTCAACAAGTGCTCTTCTAGCGTTTGTTTCGGATAAACAGAGCCACTTGGAATCTGGCATCCTTATTTGAAGCGAGACAAGGGAAGCCTGACCACAAGCCTTCCGTGCTTTGTTTCCAGCATCAATAGAAGTGTGAACTTCAGCTGCTTCAATGTAATAGCGCATAGAATCAAGGAGATCTTCATTTTCATCCTTGTCATACCGTCTAAACCATTGCTGCGCAGCCTGATCTGCACGTGCCTCTAGCAAAGCAGCCGTTTCATGCTTCATGTCAAAGTGTTTATATACCTGAAAACAACGAAATTTTAAAACTATCCCAAAATATTGCTTCATGTGCACAAACAACGTAAGTGGTAAAAGCAAATTTATCAATCAGCTATCATGATAGTGAACTTTGGTAAGCGGATAAAAAAATGATGAAATAAACTCTTTTACTTGGCTAATTCTAGCTGAAGACATACCATTGCGAATGCATCATGATCATTTGGGTTGAAGAGATTCAACGAAGTCAGAACGGCCATCCGAAAACTTCTGACAGCCTGGGCAGTACCAGTGTTTGCATCAGCAGCACTAGAAAATTTTTGTAGCAAGAGATCGAGCTGCCCGTTTTCGATTAGGATATTGAGAATGAAATTAAGAGCATGAAAGTTTCCAACTCCAGTTATTAGACGACCCAGGCATGAGAAATCTCCCTCAGCAACATAAGCCTCAACCCTAGTCGCAGCAAGTGCCACAAGAACATCAACTCCATCAAGGCACGTAGATGACTTGTAGAAGTGATGAGATAAAATAAGTAGCTCAACCTGAAAAAACAGCATTCCTTATTACCAAATCAACATTGACAAGTTATTTGCTCACTGTTTTAGAAATTCATGAGGCAATCAGACGATATTTTTAATAAGCTTTTAACAAAATCACATACCTCACACGCGTGTGGTATTTCCTGCCCGGTAATCACAAGACGCATTAATGAATGACCAATTTCCTGTTCAGATGGACAAAGCTCCGCCCACTTCAAAAAGTCTGAAAATCTCCACAAAAGTGGAGCAGGCCCTTCCTCCTTTTGAGAATCTATATATCCTCCACGATGAGCCGCCAGTAAACCCTGGCACATGGAGAAAATATTAGAGACAAACACACAAAAGATACACAGAGAAAATACTTAGGAGAGAAAGAAGAAGTCATTAATGGAGGGTTTTTTCCAAGTAATCAATCAAAACAAAACCATAAGACAAAGATTTTTGTTAAGTGTTGAAGTCAAAACTCATGAGTTATGATAATCGTGTCATATACGCATACCATTAATAAATATAGTTTAGGTAATTTACCTTCAGAAAGGATTCTGCAAGTATTTGAGCGATACTAGCAGCGGGCATGGAATGTGTTTTGACAAGGAGACATGCTTCCTCGAAGGAATCTTGTGCTTTAAGAGAAAGTAATCGTAACAACTCTATGGTCTGCTTTTGATATGCCTCGGTAAATGTAAGGCCCAGTATGTTAGCAGCTTTTATAACTGCAATGATTTTTCTTGCCAGCCCACGTCCACTGCCTTCATTTAAAATGTTCGATAGATTCTCCAGCACCTAGAATATCAGATACCAATCAGCATTATATCAACCAAAAAAAATTATAAGACCAAGACAGGGGGAAGTGGAAAAAAAGGAGGTTAAGTGGTATTTGTTTGAATCAATCTGTAATAAGCTTTACAGAAACAAATGAGCATTATTGTGTGCAAGATATATAGAGGGAAGAACCTGTAGCGGATCAATCACAGGTTGGTCTATTTTAAGATTCTGTGATTGAATGATAGAACGAACTTCATCATCCAACATTGACAACGGTACTTGACTGCAAGGCGTAGAAAACATTGCTAGCTTCATAACAGTATCCAGAATTATCAGCTCAGAAGGTAAACTCTCTGGAGCAAGCTTAAGTTGGAGCTGCTTAGCAGCTGTTACTTGTCCAAACTCCAGTAAAGACAGAACAGCTCTTTCCAACTCCGCAGGCTCTATACTTTCTTCCCACTTTGATAAGCATATCTCCAAACCCGTGCTTTCCTCTTGGAGCTGGAACTCGCTTTTGATGTTTAGAAGAGATGGAGAATCTTCAGAATCAATATTCCTATCAGAAGAATCCACAAAATGTCTTCTTTGTGGGACATTCCCTTTGGCTCTCCTTTTAGACTTTGTGCTGGCACCAAATACTGAAGTGGTCGTGTCCTGGTTCCTTTGATGTGCTTGGCCAGGGGGCCTGGAGTCCTGCTTTTCTCCAATTTTATTTTTTGTTGCGGAAGAAATATGGTTGTCCATTTTTGTTATGATACTTGCAGTTCGGTCTATAAGATTTGAACTATTTCCATTCGCAATGTCTCTTCTGGTACTACTCGGACTAAATGCTCCTAAATTTTTCACATTTGCTTCTGCTTCTACAGCCAATAACCACACTCTAGTCTCGATTTCTCTCAGAAGATGCAAAGGATAAACCCTGAATATTGGTAAATCCGAAGTCAAAAACCCGGTAATATGATTATTATATAATGGTACAAGATCACTTACGGATGCGAAAGGGTTGTTAGCCCACTCAACCACTGAAGGGATAGCAGTAACAGCTCATAGATCTCTCTTGCAGGGAGATCTTTCTCCACCGCTTCTGCATGCCTAAGGAAAAATAAACCTGCCTGCAAAAGATTAAGCAACAGAATCACTGGTACCAATATCAGGCTTCCACAGATAAACTGGTTACAAGTGAGACAATCAGAAAAGTGACCTGTAAAGCAGGGAAAGAGTATCTAACAAACAGAGTTTGGCAGTGACCCCATAATGCGATTCTCTCTTCTGGGACATCCCAAAGGAATTCTTTCCATTCTGCGACCATGGATTCTGCCTATATGTAAACAAATGTCTATTAAGACGGGGCATTCGACAAATCCCTGAACATAATAATAACCAGTGGCGTACAAACAAAGCTAGCATGCAGCCAAAAAAATATCAGCTAATTTACAAAGACAGAGAAAATGTAAACACAATATGGAGCCAAATCTTCCTGCTGCGGAACCAAATTAAGGGAGCATTTAAACTCAATAAAGCTTACGCAATCTGTACTCAGTGGTAGAACCGTTCTATGCAAGGGAAAATGCCTAGTTATAGAGAGATAAAGATCAGATCATTCCTACACCACTGCAACCAGTTCTTTATCCTAGAGTTGAAAGAACCTCTACACAATCAAACTCTCATGTGTGAACAACCATCATACAGTGAAGAGGAATCGTTAGCTAGAGAAAGAGAAACTAGCATGGAAAAATTAGCTAAACCGATAAATAGGCTAAGACCATGATTTCTTATAACTTGCTAGACCTCCAGAATCCAAATGACCGGAAACTCTGGCAGATCAAATAAGATAGGAGCTAATAAGTTTTGTTACCTGCGTTTCAGTAACATGGTGAACAGAGGATGTCCAAGTGGCACCCATGGTTTCAAGTTGCTTGGCCCAGTTTCGTGCTTGCTCCCATTGCCTGTTCTTTTCCAAAGCTGCCAGTAGAGACCCATCATCAAGAGCCTCACTTCCCAAGTCAAGACCGTTCTCCCACCGGAGTGATGGCTCAGCCAAATTAACTTTCCAATAAAGACGCCGATAATATGTTGCCGCAGATCCCCCATCACCAAAATCTATTGCAGCAAGAAGTTGTAATAAGCATCGTTTCTCATATGGAGATGGACAAGTTGACAAAACAGCATCAGCAGCTTTAACAGCTGTTTTACTGATCCAAGATGCCCCAAAATTGACTTCTTTGGCTGTATTTGACTGAAAATGCATTGATTCGTCTTTAACTCTAGCCCCAAAAGAACCCAAATGTGCTGAAGCTTCAGAAAGGCGCATTTGAGAAAATGCCTGCAACAAAAATAATAAAGACAGGTCATAATCCTATGTAGAGGCAGTAAAAATAAGAATATTACAAAAGCCGCCATTTAAAATCAAAGTTATGTTACAGATTCTTAGTATCTTATTTTCTCTGGTTACATCAAATCATAACTTTTGCAGAATTTCATCTAAGTTTTCTCCCGCAGAAAAGGAGAAAAACGAACGCGGATGAACTCATGGTAATCAGAAACGGCATCAGATCCATGACCAGATATCGTGTAAAAGTCATTGTAAACAGACAACCAAGGGCCCAAAAAATACCGTAAGAGAAAATAGTGGGTCAAAACGTAAGACAAACCTGAAGAGCCCGGACAAATGGCAGTAGAGAGCAGGAAGGGAGGAACAATTCAAAAGCCTTTAGCAGAGGAAGAAACAAGCGTTGTTCACAAAGCATTGCAACCATTTTTGATAGAGACGCATGCTCATCAGACGAATCATTAGTAACACTGGTATCTTCAGCTATTTCATCTTCTGCAGCTTCTGTTTTGTGAGAGTAAAGTGTTTTACCAGCTGAGGTGCTTAAACTATTAGCTGAAGCCAATGAATCCACAGAAGTATGTGCAATAAGCCGTCTCCGTTTAGGATTCCTCCTATTGTAATGAAACTGGACACCTCTAGCATCCGTTGGCAAGGAATTTGTAGATACCACGGCTGCTGCTATATTTTCTGCTATTTTAGTGGTTATATCGTTCACCTTGATAGATGACGTTTCCCTGAAACGAATAATCTTTGTTAGAGCCAAGACAAAATGAATGCATCTTTTTATTCAGAAAACGTAAAAAAGGTTTGAAACGTAAAATGCATTAAGATCTCCCATACACCTAACCCAATTGAATTTCTGTCATCAAATTTTTTCAGACCTGGCTGCGGTAATTTCCAACCAGATTGTTAGGCATGATATAGGAGAAACATCCGGAAAGCATGATGCTATGAGAGCCAAAATAGACCACGATAACTCCTTAGCTTTCGATAAAAGGTAGTCTCCGGGTTTGTTTAGCTTCTCAGAGTAAGCCAAAACGCGAAAAAGTTCAGCAGAGACGTAAGCTCCATCCTCTGAAAAGGAACATGTAAAACCTCCACTTGTGTCATCTGAGGACGATATCGTAGCCTTCTTTTTTGAGTTGGCATGTCTTAAAACGGTCAGTATGTGAGCTTTTAATCTTTGATCACCAAACTCCTTTGATGCCTGGCAGATGAAAATATGTCACATAATCATAACGAAAAGCTTGTAACTAGCCTATGAAGTTACTGTTTGTGATTTCTGAAACCAATGATAGTTTAAGAGACATACCACACTGAGAACCGTATCAAATGGGTATCCTCCAAGCTGCGCTTCAGATAAGAATCCAACCTGATATTAACATACATCAGGTTAAAGGATAGCTCAAGGGTAAGAAAAGAAAAAGCTAAGACGAATTATCATGATCCATACCCAATCATTGTCTCTTGCTAGCACGGCAAGGTATTTGGTGCTCAGAGGAATGTTATGCATCTGACAGAAAAGAGTAACTAAACTCCAATGCAAGCTAGCAGATGTCTGCTGAGACCGCAGTTCAGACCCATCACCATCACCTGTTAACAGCCAGTATCCACTTGTCTTTCTATCTACTCCAATATCTGGAAGACTAGCTTGTTCCAGGTGATGAAGAACAAGCATTAGCGGAAGACAGGGCTGAGCACCAGAAAAACTGCTTGGAGTATGTTTTTTCGTAGAGACACTTGAAATATCAGGATAACCATATTCGTTAGCCAGGGCCCTAGCTAGTGACCCCATTAGATCACCTTCACTAGATACCGCATGAAACATAGAACCCTTGAATGATTTTTGTTGTGCTATATTGTCATTTGATTCGTAAAAGGATGATATCCTTCTCAACGATGCCACGTCTATCCGAAGCATGCTGGCAGATAAGCCACAAAGTTCAAGAAGGAAGACACACGAAGCCACCAACACAGAATCCCCAAAGTGTGTGATAGCAAGTGGTATGACCTGGAGAGCAAAAGAATACAGTCATCCAGACATAAATATACAGAAATTGAAAAAAATTGAACTAATAAAAGCGTTCCAGATAGAAGGAAAACTAAGCTAGTAATGGTAAGCCGACTAGAACATACAGATGAAAGAAGTGACTCATCATTCTGGGTCAGAGGTGCAAGTAGCATCGGAACATCTGACTGCATATTTCTTTGTCCATGTATCAAAGAGCCAGATTGATCCTCCAGTTTTATCTTTTCAACTCTATGTTCCAGGAATGCATTAAAAGCTGCAAGTGGCCGTCCACGATGCAGGAAGTGCTCAAGTCCAAGCTCGGTTCCCTAGTTTCAGTTCAATTTAAACATAAGTAACTATTATATAAACAGCCAGTAAATATACAAAGCTCACTAAAATGTTGCATGAGATGACAACCTTCCATCGAGATAATTTCGAAAAATGAGACAATGACATGAAAGTAAATCGATAGGAAACTATATAAAAACTGAAACATTCAAATCATCGGCAAAACAGGTTAAAGAAACCGGAATTATCATAGCACCACCTCAGTTTTTGTGTTGTGAAGTTCCTCTTCGATGTGCTTCTGGATGATTGCTTCCCAAGATATAGCACTTATCTCAGTCGGATCGTCCACATTTATAAAGAACTCAACACCTCTGTGCAGTAGATATTCCCCTGTAGGATATCCTGAGAAAGAAAGCCATCCAAGAGGTCCCTACAGAGACGTTCGGGTATAAGAGACTGCGGGAAACTATTTCACGCAAAACATGTGTGCTCTATAATTTCACTGAACAGAAAAATTTCTACTACTGATAACGAGTAGGTGTGTAACTTTTCTTTTCCTTCCTGCCTAAATCTTAGTGGTCATTTCCACCTAAAGGTTTGTATATGTGTACAACAGTTTCTCACAACCATCCCACAATTTCGTTGAACTTCTTAAGTTCATTATATTACAGTGCAAGTATTGACTTCAACTAGATCCCTCAATTCCAGAAAGTTAAAAGAGTGTTGTACAACTCAGAAGAGTACCTACGACAGACAAATCAGAAATGTGTACCTGGATATAAAGCTGAACTAATCTACGAACCCCTTTAGGAAACCAACAAGGCAACATCTGCAGGAGTGAGGTATCACGTGCAGCTGAGAAGAATACACTGTCACGCCAATTCAGATACTCTGACAAGACTGGTAAGTTATAGAATCAGTGAGAGTATGGCATCAATATCATTACACAAATAAACGAAAACATATCGTGGATCATGGTTACCATTCCTAGCCTTGGTCCGCAGAAGGTTGCCAGAAATATCTTCTCCAAAACAAGCAGTAACAAGCTTACTCCATAAGGTAGGGAATCTCTGAAGAAATGGTTTCAAATTCTCCAGTGTGCACTGTGCAGAAGAGTTACTGTGCCTGTTCACACTACCAGTATTCAAGGATTTTTGAATTGGCACCAATGAACACATCATAGTTGCTAAAGCTGCCATTTCTCCTGCCCCTTCAGCAATGTCATCAACAGTACAAACAATTTCATCAATATCAGGAATACTAACTTCACCATTTGGTGCTGCACCAGGTGACATAATTGAGCGTGCATTTGAAAATGATGCATCGTATTCCCGCCCCTTGATCCTGGACAGCAGCAACCATTTTGCCCAGTGGGAATCACCCTGAATACATTGGACAGATTATTGACGATTTCAGTAAATAGTGAGTTTTCGAAAGACAAACTAAAAAGCGAGCAAGAACATACATATTAAAACAAATATATGACGGACGTGTGGAAAACACTTACAACAGCTTCCTGCAATGAACTAAGTGAATCATTATCTAGGACCAATTCGTGATGATCAAGGTACAGATCCAGAAGGTTTGGCAGATTATATTGCGTGCAATAATGTATGAATAGCTTGTGTACAGCGTTCAGGGTATCAACATCTGCTCCTCTCTCCTTTCTGGACAAAGAAAGATCTAGGGATGGCCTACAAGACTCCTCCTTAAATGAAACTTCACAATTACGAAGGATGACACCTGCCCGAGCCAGAAGATATACTACATCTAGAGCGTTCTCCCAGTATTCTTTTAAGAATATAAGTTTTTTTGCAAGTTCCTGCTCCATAAGTGTTGTTAGCCACAAGGAGCACCGGATATCTGCAGGTAACCTAAATATCTTGATATAAGGAACATCCATAAGTACAGCATCCACTTCTTCGATGGAGCCTATATACTCGCTATGGGAAGAAACTGAATAATTTTGGCCAGAAGACTGCTTCGGAACATCCAAAGCAATTTGCAAATTTCCATCATATAAAAGATCCTCAGGAATGAGATCCAACAACTTAAGGACTTCATCCCAATCATTGTGACACATATAATACTCTAGCTGGGAATCCCAAGGAACATGGACACCCATGACCAAAGGCTGATCCAAAACTATCTGCACAATAGTTCAAAGAGATATTACTAAGACCAAAAATGCAAGTATTATTTGAAATGAGTTTATGGGAGTAATACTAAAAATACAAGGTTGATATGTAAAGTCTTTAGTTCTCCATTTAAATGTATCATTGTTACTCTCGCAGTTGTCTACTTCCAATTCAAGGGCTTTCGTAGGACTGCTATTTAATGCTCTACAATGTGCCAATTCAATAAGAAGATATGAAATGCAACTCACACTAAAACAGCATTATTGCATAAGTGCGCAATCACTATTACAGATTTACAATTTCAACCACATTTTTTAATATTGATTGATATGCAGTGTGTAACTATTCGAGAAGTAGCACATATGCAGCGGGTAGCTATGCTAAGTAGGTTGCAATTAATTTGAGCTTCCCCTGAACCTGGAGGTACTAACATTCTGGAAGGTGCAATTAGATAAATATTCAGACATCTAAACTAAGGAGGAAAGAATAGCTCTATCGAAATCTTACATGATCAAATGTTCTCTGATCCCAAGCATTTGACCACACAGCTGCTGCTGCCCAGTAACCAGCAATTGCATCGGTTTCATCAGGCGCGTGCTCAGATGCACTCTCATTGATTTTTGTCCAGGAACCAAGAACAACACCATCAACCTCACCACATTCAATCTCGAGATGCTGGAACAGAGAAGACCCCCCAAGGTGCAAACTAATTTTACTGGAATCAAAAGGTACATCAGCTTTCAGGAGTTCCTTTCGACGAGTAAGATATGTTTCCCAAAACTGACTGCTAGGATAAAGCCTCTTTTGGCACACGGTCAAGCAAAGAAGAAAATGAAGTGAAGTGAGCATCATACAAATCCAAGATACTCTTCTAACATGTAATCGCTAGGAAATGTTATACCTCGATAAGAGAGATCCTCTCCAGTACATTGTCTTCATATGGTCTTAAGAAACCATGTTTTCTCATTTCTTCGGCAATTTGATAACGAAGAGATCTCCTCACTGTGCCAAATACCAACTGGTTGAGACACGCTTCTACATCCTCTCCGAGCCTTTGCAAAGTTGCAATGGCAACCCCAGGTTCACCCTACACATCAATAATGTCAAGTGCTAGACATCATACACGTACACTACTCTCTCTAAGCAAGTATATTCAGGTTTACCTTCAAAAATAGGTCATAAGCAATAGCTCTTCCGACATCACGAACTTCAGTAAATGTATCATGATGCTCTCCATTTTCAGACGAGTCTTTAGAATGTTGAAGATGCAATTGAAGAACAGCTAAAGGGAGTCGACCGGAGAGCAAGGCATCCTTAACCACGGTTTTCAAATCCAAATTATCAGTCTTCCAACGAGCCATCATCTCCTTCGGATTTTCCAGAGGAAGAACTTTCGTCTCTGGAACTACCCCTTGAGGTACAAGGGAAGATGCATAACTTATTTCGTCAATGACCTGACCAGCTTTAGCTGTCATCATACCCAGAGGCGTCAAAGCAAGCTCCTCATTGGTATCGTCAAGTTGTCTCGACTCCGCATGTGCTGCATCTGGAACAACGTCAAGCTGAGAATCATCCTGCAAAGAACTTGGGTCTACCAGGTTCAGTGACTTTTCATTCTTTCCCTGTAACAACACACGTCATCTGTCAAATTCTAGAGCAAAACACACAAATTCTACAATTAACCTATTAATACCATGTACTACCTTTCCTAGCTTCTTAAATTTTCTGGAAATACGGGACTGAAAATTCCTAGTGATCTCCAAAAGATAACCCATCTCTGACAACCTCCTTGAATTTTCCATTACATCGTGATGCCGTGAAATTGGTGGAAGTGAAAGTAGTCGTGTCCTAGATCTTCTGTCCAGCATGTGTCCATCTTTCTGATATTCAAGTGACCCATATATGCGAATCATCTCAGTTGCAAACCTTGTAGCCAATGCGAGGAGCCTACATTCAACATATAGAAATAAGTACGAACATGGGAGCATAAAAGCAGCCGAGTCAATAGAGCTAATGGCATACGAAACCTGACAAGATAATATGTTGCTAAAACTGCCTTCTTAGAAATGCCACATGACAAATCAATATATTAAATCCTGAAGCTCTAACTGATTTCCAAAAGCAATACAGAGGAAAAAATGTGGGCTGAAGTAAGGATGAAAAAATTAATATAGTATACTTTTGTATGTGTCTGAATTGAAGTGCAACGCGTAACAATTATGAACATTTTCTATGCCTTTCTACATAAAGGCGTCTTATGGAGCATAGTAGTACGATTAAAATAACATGAAGGGCATCTACCAAGCAGGGAGAATACTAATTTTAATGCGTTACTGATCCATCTCACTGAAGTTGAGAACTGGAAAAGAAAACTATCCTTATGTCCTCATTACTCAGAAGATCCTCACCTAGATACAGCAGAAATCTCAGTATCATTTCTACTCTTGCGCGACAACAGATACAGAGCAGAAAAGAGCACCCTTAGCATGCCTTCTTCTGCCAGCTTCATATTACCAAGCGTCTTCAAAGACCTAGTCATACAGCAGAGGTTAATAAAAACCAATTCATGATACAGGACAAATTGCAATGATTGCTTTTTTTTTGTCAGCATTGCAATGAAAGCTATAACAAATATACACTAGAGATGAGGGAAAACTCAGGAGAAAAGGCTGAAACATTATCATATTCTTAAATAAGATGAGGATGCGTACCAACTACACGAGTGTGTCTACAGAGATCTCAATCTTTAAGGTCTAAACTAAATTCCAGTACTACAAATAAAAATGCAGTAATGATCACAAGAATACAGCATATTGATCATCTAGCTAACAACAAGAAGACGGAAAACTTCGGATAAGAATTGCAGATAAGAGGATGATGAGAAAATCCAAGTTATAGCAGTCAAAACTTTACTTTTAGTAGAAAAAATAGTTTGGCAGAATTCAGAACGAAAGAGTTATTATATACTGTTACGCGAATTTTTAACAAGCCACCTTTCTTCTCTAAGTAGTCACATCCTTCAAAAGAAACCATAAGACAAAAACCTAATTTGTCAACTGAGCCAATACAACCACGCATAACTCTCTTTTAATATTTGTTGTATAAGGAACGCAAGTTCTAACTGTGGGGAAATAAGGTTATAATAGTGGGAAAAAATACAGCACTACTAGCAACTTACTCGTTGATGTCATCATATTTTAAGTAGTCCAACGCCATTTTCAGTCGCTGCAAACGAGCAATTTTAAGGTCCCAACCTACGACAGCAGCGATTCAATTAGCGTACCATTTCTGAACAAAATTTAAGCGTAAACAAATCTATAAACCATCTTCAAGTCTCAATATATGTGAGGTTATGATAGACAGAAATCATAATGTAAATTTGAAGAAAGGGGAGAGAACAAATGCCTGAGCTTATGCAATACAAGCACTTTCTCATTCTCACAAACAGCTGAGCACTCTTGAAAATAAAATGCAAGCACCGTCATGATTTCATTGCTAGCCAAGTTACAAATGAATTCAGTTCAATTCTAGCTTCCACATGCATTGACGCATCAAACTAAACAGCATGACATAAGGTGAACTAGTTTTCAAGTAACTGTAGCTTAAATCTTTCAGCATGACACATTGTTTAACAGATAGATATCAATCTACCAGCATAATGGACAATATGACGGGTAAAATCTATAAATATAAAGCTTGAAGAATGCAACAAGGTTATTTACCAACGTTTGCACTTCATGGAACAAGTTATGTTGCTTACCATTTTCCAAGCACAAACGATCTGCAGCTTCAGGGCCTTCAAACAATATAACTCTATCTAGGACCTCAACTTGCAAAGGAATACGTGATTCATCTGTTCTCAAATTGTCTCTTCCCTGGCATCCCATGACAGTGGTTTGGAGTGGCTGCAGATATTCAACTGCCTCAACAGTAGGATAATTTGAGGTAACTGAGATGGAAGGGAGAAAAACAGAGAGGCCACTACAAGTCACCAAATAAAGAAACCCTTGGAAAGAACAACCAACTGATTCTCCTACGAAAGTTTCTTCTGCACCTTGAACAGAAATTCTGTTATCGTAATTCAAATAACTATCATCTCTCGTAGTCATATGCGTCTGCAGGCTGTAATGAAGAACCTTACAGCTTTGATCTTCCTTTTTTGTGTGTTTTCTAGAGAAATGAGTGAATCCCAATGGAGAAAAACATAAGTTATCTTCCGATCCTAATTTTTCGGCAGATAGAAACATCTTCCGCATGACCTGTGAGTCTCTTTGGAAATTTTCAAGTCCCCGCGCATTTGTTTTAGGCTGAACAGTAAAACCACTCAGCCATGAACCACAGTAACCAGCTCTTCGATCAAAATTGTTTTGTTGTCTTTTCAAACATGGGTCAGACATAGGGGTATCAGAAGCAAAAGACCTAGGATCACACCTGGTAAAAACGTCTTCACCAGCGTGGTGCACTTTTTGCTGGCCAATGTCCATGCCACCGACTTTCCACCCAACCAGACTTCCAGGCCCCAGATGACATAAAGAAGGTATAGATTCCAAGGGCATGTGATATTCTTCGGAAACAAAGTCATCAACACATAACACGTATACTAAACCATTTTCGTCAACTGCAGCTACGAGTGGCGTATGAGAAGCTAGAATTAGTTTCCTAAACTTTCTTCTGCCGGCTGAACCAACAACGTGAGACTTAAACATTGATGGAGCAAGACTTTGAAAGTCATTTCGGTCATCAGACTCTGCCGTTACTTCTTGCACATTTGATGAAGAATGCAATCCAGGACCACATGTCTGTAAAATATCGTGATGAGCAAAACAATCCCCAGATTTCACATCGTATAGAAAGATCAAACCAGAAACACTGAGGCAGATAACAAACTTATCAGTCATTCGGAAATCTGCCCATTCATTTGTAGGTCTGATACTTGTTTCCCCAATATTCACAAGGGAGACCCATTCCATCCCCCAGTTAAACAGCTGAGCCACAAATACAACACTCTTACCCTTGCTTTTTCCGTTTGCATTGCTTGTAGGCGTAGATGCACAGCCCGATAACTCCATAACAAATCCAATCAGAACATGAGAATCGCTGGAGAAAACTTTGGTGCACCTGTACATACCTTCCTCCGGCATATTACCCTCCTGAAGATTCGAGAAAGGTAGATCACCATTTAATATGCTGAATGAAACGACATTCGCAGAACCAGGAAACGCTGATTTTTCAGGGAACCTTGATTGTCTTATACCCTCAATCTCAGTAGTTTCCACATCAACTAGAAAAGATTGCATCCACTGCTTTGAACCATCAAAAGAAGAGGCTGTTCCGTGTTCCGGTTCCGGATCCTGATTAAGCCTAGAAGGTCCCCATTCAACCCACTCTCCATGCCTCAGCTCACCATTTGGTTTCCCATTGGCTACGTCACTTGAATCTTTGAAACAGCAAAAAGCATGGACGGTAACACCATGACTTCCAGATATAAACAACAATTCCCTGAACAACGGATCTTCGTGCCGGTCGTAAGTATCCCCACAACTACCCCAAGCAACGGACTTTGCATCAAAGATAAAAGGAAAACTAGTGCAATTATCTACAAAACCTGGGTCACCAGAACCAACTCCTGATCCAGAAGGAGGTGCAGTGTTCACTGGATCTGACCCGACAGATACTGTAGTAGGACAACTGGACTCGTCATTATGACAATCTACAGGAACCTCGCTGCCAATTGAACTCCCTGGTAACATAATCGGAAAATAATTGAAAAACGCTACAAAAATGAAACGCATATGAATAAGACAACAAGCTATAACTGTTACCTGCAGACAGAGGTAACAGCAAAGCTTCGGAGTGGTGGGAGAGCAATAACAAAGACTGCCTCGACGGAGAAATAAAAGCCTCCCGAAACTCTGATAGATTGAGTTGCAATTGAGAAGGCTCCCACTTGTGCAGCTGCAGCAGTGTTGGGCCTTCCTTCAACAACTTTTCCATCTTCTCTTTTACAATCACACTGTACATAACAAAAGCACGCACAAATCAGATTTTACATCACAGTCGTGTGGAATCGTCCAATCAATGAACAGAGACTCGACGAATAAACAATCGGAACCTAAGAAGGCGAGATTCCGATCCTAGAAACTACGTAATTCAAGCTAGAACCCTAGCTCAAAATCGATCCAAAAGCAAACAGTTCTCAGAGAATACTTTGAGAGCAAGAGAGACCTGAATTAAGCGGTTGAGATCAGAGGCGAGAGGTATGGCGAAGGCATCAATACTTTAAATTGAAGGGGAAAAAAAGTCGTACGAAAGAAGAAGAGAAGACATTTGTGAGATGGAGAGATGGTTGGCGCTTTCCTCCGTCGAGGATTCGGTTCAATTCACGCCTACACGGAGGACCACCGTGTCAGTCGTCTGTTTCTGTGCTTACGTGGAATTCTATTTTCACCTTTTTTCTAAGAAAACAAACTCAACATGGGCTAAGCTGATTGGGTTTTATGAGCTTTACCTAAGCAAATATTTCTTATATGGGCCTAAACTGGGCTGTATCTTCCTTCCAAGAATCTTAAAAATACTCCCTCATTTCATAGATTACAATTTTAGAATTTTAGTTTTATTTCATAAAGTGTTACTTTACATTTTTAATGAAAATTTGTAGAAAAATATTCTAATTTTAACTTCATTATTCTAATGCATTAATGGGAAAAACATCCTGTAAATATATTACTGATAGATTAAAAAAAAAATTAAAATATTTTATTAACTTGTGTGAAAAATTGTGAAAGAGATGAGAGTATCAATATTCAATAGTTATAGTAGTGTCTTACTATAAAGACAAATTATGAAGGGTTGGCAGCTTCAGCATTTGTATTTTGTTTAAAGGGTAATTTTATCAAAAAATATACTTTTACAGATGTGATAACAGTTTTTCATTTTTTTTGTCAACAACAGTTTTTCATTTAATACATCGGCAGGAACTATACATTATTTTAATGAAAACACTTTTATTCATCTTTTTCTTCCTTCAAACGAGACAATTTTTGGTAATCATCTTACAGCTCGAGGAACTAGACATTTTGTTGTAGAAGTAAGAAAAGAAAAGAAAAGATAAAAAGGCAAGAAAATAAACAAGATTAATTTTAAAATTTTAAAAATTAAAAATAAGAACAAGAAGTCAAAAAAAGATACATGTATGTAGTTATGTGAGAACTTATGCTAATTTGATTAATGATTTTGTCAAAGAAAACCGTGATATATTAGTTTGCTAAATAAACCAGTATGTTAGTTGGTACTATCTTAATCTTTGGCGATTTCTATTTATATGCTCTTTTAAATTTTTTATGCTAAATAAACCAATCTGATGATTTTTTTTAGTTTATTTAACTTTTTTTTAAAGCTGGTAGTTTGAACTTTTCTTTTTTGTATAGCTTAAAACTTAACATTGTTAAAAAAAAAGACAATAGATAGTTGCTAAAAATAATTAGTTCACGGAAAACATTATTTTGTTACTCCAAAAATCATTAATGAGAGGCGGAGAAAATGTAAAAAGGGAGGAAATCGTGATCCTTGTATTTTCTTTGACTAAAAAACACTTAATATTTTCTTGTAATTTAAAGGTAACGTAACCTCTTGGCCGTTGAAAAGTAATTACAAAATAAAGGAAAGGATAGCTTGTAATGGCAAACACAGGTAATAATAACGAATGACTTTTATGGTAAAAGATCATTTTATTTTTATTGTTCATATAATTTACCATGTATTCTGTCATTCTGTCATATTAAGAGGGACCTAGTTGAACATCATCACCAAACTAATTTATGCCAAAATAAACTCAGAAGTAAGTTTTTGATTGGGGCAGTAACGTTCAATCATTTGATGGTCCCTCCATGTTAGGGTTTTCAGTTTCACTTGAATGTGGTTTAATTAGTGATCAGTTTTGTTCTCATGTTTTGACATTTGTCACTGATATGTTTTCAATCTCTTTTTTAACACCGAGTGCATAATTCTTAATAGCTAATCTCGTAATGTTTCAGGTTGAAGTTACTTGCTTAATGGGGAAAATATAGTAAAATATAAGAAGTTACTTTCATTGCGCTAACTTACCTATTTGCCAGATGAAAGGACATATTATCTGGCAATCTTATTTCTTCGTAATGTACGAGAGATGCTTCCAAAAATGTCATTAATACCCGTTCTCACGTTGCTAATTTACATAATTCTCGGTTTTGGATATGATGAGAGAAGAAATTCAAAGAGAGATAAAAAAAAAAAAAAAATCAAAGCGAGATAGGAGTAGATGGAAAAAAGTAAAGGGGCATTACGAGGGGTCGGCACAAACTGGCAGATGCAAGAAGGACATTACAAGACAGCTTTGGATCAATATAATGTTGTCAAATTATAACACTAGCAGAGACTCAGAGCCCCCGCATGGTGTCATCATTTCTCTTCTTGCCCTGCTTTATTATTTCTTTCCCCAAAAGATCTTCTTCATTTTTCTAAAATATTTTTTCATTCTCTTAGTTGTTCCCCTTATGTAATAGGAGTATATGATATAAACTGTATTAAGTTGGTATCAACATACATATTTCTGTTGTAAGCTGTACGATAAAGATTATATTGTTGCCTTTTGGTGTGTTTCATTTGTTGTGCGTCCCCCTAACCCGAAGTGAATTTTACATGTCTAGAAAGTCAACGATATCAATTCATTTGGAATTTGATATATGCGTAAACAAGTAGACACCTCCGAGATTAGTCCTAGCTCTCTCGAATCAGCTATACTTCTTTTTTTTGTCGCGTTTCTAACACCGTCTTAAAATGTGGTATATTGTCTTATATTTATACAGGGTAAAAAAATTGATCAGCGCATTTTGTTCAATAGTCAAACGTCGGAATTTTTGTTTGTGATTTCATGTCTGAACTCGATGATCTCCGTTATACTACTATACTATATATAGATTAACGACACAGTTAGTTCGGACAACGTCGTAAATAGTCGATACTGGACTTGTTTGTAACTGATATCCGGTTAAATGAAACTTGACCCACGTCTTTTACCATTTAGCTGTCTATCCGGTCAAATAAGGTTACTAAAATCTAGAAGATCGATCACGGTCTGATCGGACCAGACTAGTCATAGTTATTCTTAGTTAGATGCAATGCTTGAAATGAAACTACCGGTTGTGCAGAGGTCACTGAAAATGTAATTATTGAAGGGGTAAAGAAAGATGAAGAAAAAAAAAAGAAAGATGAAGAAAGGTGATGGATGCGGACGAATAATGTAAATTTTAGTTCAAACAAAAAAAAAAGCAAGTTGAAATAAAATTTGAAAATAAACCAAATGATTACTCTCGCCAACCCACACTCCAGTCTCTTCCCCACTTCTGAAGGCCCAGTAATCAGGTTCATATTATTACCTATAATTATTCTTTTTGCCAAACAAAAACAATTACACTTTCCCTCCTTTCGACCAGATGTATAAGACGAACATTAATGTGAAAAAAAAAACAATATCAGTCCGAATTATACGTGTATGTTCGTTATAGTACTATTATCCCACGGATCAATTATATGTCATAGTGACGTCGTCCTTACGACATCAGGAAGCTAAGCTGACTTAACTACACAAGAAGAAATATGATGGAAAGGCAACAAAAATTTTGTTATTAGAAAAAGAAAAATTTATGAACCAGTCTTGAATTCTTGATTTCTATCTTCTAATGACTAAAGAGCAAGCAGAGATGTGAAAATTATAATCTTCTCAAAGTTGCATGATATAGTAAAACATCGAAAATATAAAAATAAGTATATTACACAAGATTCAATATAAATCATTGTATAACATTTATTTATTTTCTTTCAAACTTGACGTTTTCACTCTATAGTATCCAACAAACAATAGCAATACGATTCTGTACACTAACATATGTGAAACTACGTGGTAAAGACAAAAAAAAACTGTTAAAGATGGTATGATTGATCATATGTGTTCCGTTAATTATCATGGTTTAGAATAAGTAGTCCTTATAACTGCTTGTTATAAGGAATCACATAATTATTTTGTTATTATTTTGTTCGTCTGATCAACAGACGTCTGAGGCAAATTATATATGCTAAAACCATCTCTAATGGAACACTATTATTTCCTCTCTATTTTAGTGTAAAATATAGAATAGATAATAGTGTTCCATTGGAGATGCTCATAGATGCTATTATTATTTAAGATGTTCTTTTTTACCCACTATAGAATTAGCATGAGGGGATGGTGTACGATAATTAATGCTGACCATCCATGCAAATAAATACTAGTTAGTCCATAAAAAACGATAAACCATATATACTTGTCATGTGGTGAAACTCAAGTTACTCAACTAACTGTTTTTTAACTTCTATATTTTTCTCTATAATACAAATTAAATCAAAATACTCTAAATAGTCTCTAATTATATTATGCTCTTTCTCTAACATGTAGATTTTTATATTTTCATCTATGTATAGAGGAAAAATAGCATTTCTATATATTTTGCTCTCTATTTAAAAATTGCTATTTTAGATAAATATAATGGAAAATCATATCTCAATTATAGAGCTCTTCTGTTTTAAAAAGAAATTAGCAAAATATAAGTCTAACTAGATTTTCAAGTTGTTTTGGTTAGTGGCAAAAATGATGTACAGAAACAAGATGGGTATTACATGTCTATATGTGTAAGCAGAACAACCATTCAGAATTTCTCGTGTAAGTATACATAAACGAAAAAAAAAAGAAGTAGGCTGATAAACGGTGGGGTTTCTAAACTTGATCATGAAACTATTTCAAAATGCAATGCCCTTTTTCAAAAAAAAAAAACTATTTCAAAATGCAATCTTGGAAAAGTTAAAACAAGAAAAGTTTATCACCTTTTCTCTCTTGGATGATTATTAATTCTGTATGCATTTATTTATCTTTCATTAGATGCAAATTTTTAACCCAAAAGGTCAAATAGGGACCTAATTCATCAAATCATAATCATGATACCCTCACACAGCGTACAGAGAAATAGATTTTCACCTAAGATATTTCATCATTGCTCTTCCTAATCTATATATTCCTTTTTGGATTCCCAAAATAATAGCAATCGTATAAATTATTTGAGTACAACATCATTTCGTAAGAAAATATAATCCTAGCTAGAAGATAGTGATAGATGTGTATATATTCCCATCACATCTATAGCCCATTTTTTCTATGGCCAGAATTTAATATATCATATACTGTTGTATTTAAAAAAAAATCATATACTGTTGTAAATAACATATCATCGAAAACACCAATTCTAGAGGATTTGGATTTGTTTTAGGATACAATGGTTACAAAATGGTGCAATTATCCCTCTTTATCCCTCCGAACTCTCCATACAACACAAGTATATGAAAAGAAGAATTGTCAACTAACCTCAGTTCATTTATTTTGAAGACGTGAACATAAAGAAAGATTGTTAAAATAGTGCATTTATAAGTAAACGTGATATAAAAAAAACTATCACTAAGATTTTTATGGAATTAACCATACAAGTTAGCATTTTCTAATATACATATAATAACATAAGACATGAAAGCCGTCTCAGGGACGTTACGGCACGCCGTGACAAAAGCTGACTGCCGTTTGAGCGACACGACGTTAACAACCACTACCTCTCTTCATCTTTCTCTCGAGTGCCCTGACGCGTTTTCTCCTTTTTCTTTTTTCTTTCTCGCTTTTTCTTATTTGTTCATTTTATTTTTGTCTACAGCATAATTTAGTCCATAATAATGCATCTGAAAGTTGACAAAATAAAAACACATTTATCCCATGGAATTCATAACAAACTTTATAAGTTAGCAACAAACAAACTTAAAAAAAAAACAAAATTAGCTTGTTTATTTTTTTATTTTTTGACACAAAATCAGATTTCTTTTTGTTTTGGTTAATGATTAAATATATTGCTAATTTGCTACGTGATAAACAAGTTAAATATCGCTACGTAATAAACAAGTTAAATATCGCTACGTAATAAACAACGATTCGTACAAAGAAGTTGATTTTAAGAGCCAGATTAATTTGAGTTTTGAAAGCTAAGTAGACGACAAGTGGTTCTACATCTGTAGTTTTTTCACTAAAACAAATAAATCTTGGTTATATTGAAGTGAAAGTTGCAAGGCCACTGGACTAACGTATAATTGAATTCATGCAGTGTGTGATCTAATTGGTAAAACATTTGTAACATCAACCGCATAGAACTCTAACTCATGTATTACTATTTTTATGACGTATGTATGATACTCCCATACTGCTCTCCCATCACATACGAAAATTTGACTATTATAGAAATTCTAATCGTACCGGTTGCTCTGATGGTGAGACCGTTCTTATAATAAACTTCTTCAACCTCAAAATTCCTTAAACAACTACAACTGAAAATATACTTTAGTTATATGGATATCAATATTAGTGTTTATTTATTTTATTTTATTTTAATTTAGTTTCTAACCAAGGAATGAATTAAAAACAATTAGCATTGTAGTCACATGTAAATCTTCCAACAAATCTAATCTTATTGGACCTACCTGCAACTTTCTTTTTCCAACATTTATATATGGAAACACTCACATGAATGGATTGGATTGTCTCAACACAAAATCAAACCAAAATTTCCTCTAAAACCAAAATTCCTCTACTCTCTCTCTCTCCCAACGCACACACACAATCTCATATCTTCCAAGCTTTTGCGTAAAAGAAAGAAGAGAGAGGGATATGGGTACGATAAACCAAGGAATAAGCTTGTACGATGAACCACAAAACATCATAAACCCTAATAGTAACCATCTGGGTTTCTTTCTCTCTTTCCCTAATCAAACATTATCTTCTTCTTCTTCATCATCATCTCCTTCTCTTGCGTCTTCATTTCTGGTTCATCACTCCTTAAACTCCTTCCTTCAAAATAACCCTCCTTCATTTCTAACTCATCCTCAAGATCCCATCAATTCCATGGCCAATCTCCCAGAAACCCTAGTCTCGATCTACTCATTATCCTCATCAAAGCAAAAGGATGCTCATGATGGTATTGTTAATCTTGATCATCATCGTCTCACCGGTGGTATATCATCCCAAAGGCCATCTTTAAATCAATGGTAAGTTACTTACGAAAATGATATATTAAATAAGTTAAAGTCTCAAAGGATCTATTCAAATTACAAAACCAAAACAAAAACAGAAAGAAATACTAATAGATTTCTAAAGGGTCTAAAAATAGATTCTCTACAACTACAACTTTATATGATTATATCTCAATATCCCTTTCCCGACAAAGATATTGATTTTCTTTTTCTTTTATGAGGTACTTAACTATCGCATATTCATCCTAGTACATAATTTTTAATTAGTTTGAGGTGCCATGCACTGATGCACACATGCCGCAGCTACTTACGTAAAACGCGTTGTGTTGATGTTATTTAGGGCAGGGAGTTGTCAAGCAGAATATGGTTACAGTAAGAAAAACAACCATGGAAGCGAGATTCATGTATATGATATTGATGACGATGTTGGTAATGGTGGTCGTATTAATGATGACGAGGATCATGATCAACATAGTGATACTCTTCGTCGTCATAAACGTAATGCGATGCCTGTAGGAGTAGGGTGTACTCTAAAGATGAAGAAGCTTAAGACAAGAAGAAAAGTAAGGGAGCCTCGGTTTTGCTTTAAGACGCTAAGTGATGTTGATGTATTAGATGATGGATATAGATGGAGAAAATATGGTCAGAAAGTTGTCAAAAACACTCAACATCCCAGGTATTTTGTTTCTCGTAGAGTCGTAGATTAATTTAATCAAAAACTAGTTTCGTTATAGATTCGAAATTGGTCTTCGCTTGGGGGTTAATGATGACTTATTCTAGGAACTTTACCGACTTAAATCAGAATTTATTTTTTTCAAGTTTTTAACGATAGCTAATATGATGAGAAAATGTAGTCTCTGTAGAGTTTAGTTGTGTGAGCCATCTAAAGACTAAAAATTGCTTCAGCATTTTGCTAATGAATTGGAAATTATTAGTATCTTATTCTCTATTAATTATCAATTCTATGATAACAAAGACTACTGGCCCAGTGGGAATATTAGTAATCATACGATAAATCAAGAAAAGAAGACAACCGTTTGCAAAATAGACAAAAATAGGAGGATAAATGATTCATGTGGAAGCATTTGAGTATTATGTGAGACATATGGGGTTTCCTTAATATTCTCTCTCTCTCTCTCTCTCTCTCTCTCTCTCTTTGAAGTTGACATTTGAAGTTTACCAACAATGATTTGTTTGGGTAATTGGTATTGTTTCTTCATATTATATACTACTTTAGTTCATTTGTAAAGTTTTATCATGAGCTCGATCGGTAATAAAGTTCCATTTGACTCTCGGTATCTGTTTGATATAGCACTAGGTATACGGTTTCCCTTACACAAAAATATGTTCCTTTGAGATATATATATATATATATATATAATATATGAATGTAATTTGATATATGAATCTTGATTTAGTTCACAATATGAAATCATTTTCTAGACTATCTTGGAATTAGTTAAATACTGGTTTTATGGTATAACACTGAGAAAGAAAACTAGCTTTTCTGATTATCAATAGATAGATGTATAATTGTTGTGATGCATTTTTCATCAGAAATGATAAAATTAGGTCAACTAGTTAACTAATACGAGTATTATAATTTTCAAATGGCAGGAGCTATTACAGATGCACACAAAACAAGTGTAGGGTGAAGAAGAGAGTGGAGAGATTAGCAGATGATCCAAGGATGGTAATCACAACTTACGAAGGAAGACATCTTCATCCTCCTTCTAATCATCTCGACGACGACTCTCTCTCCTTCTCTCACCACTCTCCTCTCTCCAACTTCTTCTGGTGATATTCTAATTTGTCTTGATTGCTTTAATTTTAAATTAATAAACAATTCTGCCTCTAACTGATCATCCCTATATTAATCAATACCTTCATGAAAAGTAATAAGTAATAACTATATCTATATTCTCGTTTGGAAATAGGTACGTGGTTTTATATGTGTAATGTGTGTTGTGTGGTGGTGGTTAGGGTTTGTTTTTTTGTAAGGTTAACAATGTACTATTTTACAATCTGAGGATTATGTATGTGGACATGTCGGGAGACGATTTCTTATTTTCTGTGGTGTGATTGGCAAAGTTTAAGACTTTGTAGTTTGTATTGGTGAAATATATTAGCGGGGGATGCAGTATATGGTCGCATCAAACACACTCGAGCCCATTTATATGCAAAACAATCGCAAGTTCTAAATATAAGTGGACTGTTTTTATCCACTATAGTACGATGATTACTTGTACATATGGTTTTACAATTAACGAATAAACACATTCCTTTACTTTATTTCTTCTGCTAACAACTACCATAATTTGTTTTAGCAAAAAAAAAAAACAACTACCATAATTTAGTAAAAAAACACTCATACCATAACCTGGTTTATGTCCACGGTCACGCCCGTTGTTTTGCATCCTGTGTGTTTATGTTAATTTTAGACTTTTAGTGTATCTTTCTTTCGATATGAACCTAAACGTTAAGTGGAATCAAATGCAAGTATCTTTCTTTCTATATGAACCCATAACTTAAACATTAAACGTATGTTTGCAAACGTTAAACGTAAGTAAAATGTTCTTCTGCGAAAATTAGAAATTTGTTACGAAATTATATGTGCTATTTCTATGTGGATTACTTCTTCATGCCACGTCGCAATCTGTGCGTTAAAAATAACAGAGGAATTGCCCCAAAGGACAACTAAAGAAAGAAAAAAAACGAGAACAATATCTTCAGTTAATGGGCCTTAATTGTATTTTAATTGTTAACGGGGCAAAGCCAATACAGATGTATCTTATAGGCCCCAAAGAAATAGCGTACTGAACCTAAGCTTGCACGTGTATGGGCTTCTTATATCCTAATTCATAAGTCATAACGTAAGTCAAACAAAAGTGCTGTATATTAGTGTGCATGGGTAAGAAGTGACAACTTAATAGGTTTTAGACCATCTCCAATGGTTAGAACCCATCATAGATTCTAATAGTTAATTTAATTGTAAAGTTTGTAATTTGTAAAGTTTAGAATTTCTTATAATTTGTCATGTCCAATGGTAAAACATTTTTAATTTTTTTAAGAGAAAAAATAACAAAAAGAAAGAAATGCAAGAGAGAGCGAGAGACATCTTAAAAACCTCCACTGGAGGTGTTCTTAGATCGTAATATTATGGGCTTCTCATAGAACTTGCACGTGAGCGGCTCTATATCCAAAGATGAATCTCAAATAATAGTAACACGTCGATCAAACTTATATTACGAAACCTTAAGTCAAAACAAATTTTCTTTTACGAAACCGTACTACAAAAGAAAAGATAAACCGTTGTAATCAGAAGAAGACAAACAAACATTAAAAAGGATAAAATCATAATTTACGAGGACATGAAAAGTTGAGACCCGTTTGCTCCGCCGAGTCCGAGGGAGATCCCCACGTGAGTCCCTCGTGGACTGCACGTTCGCGCCCTCAGTTCAAGTACAATTGTTCAAATGAGAGTGGGAATTAAAAACGAGAAAGCTGAGCGAAGTTGCGAGGAGATGAAGTAGTTTATAATATTTGAAGTTTCACTAAACATTGACGAAATCTGAGCCAAAGCTTTTTGTTTCTTTGTCTCTTCGTCGTGAAAAGAAGGAAGATTCCAAGGTGAGATGAATCCACCGAGTTATTCTATTTGATTAATTTTTTTTTTCTATTTGATTAAATTATCTTCTATTATTAAAATTTACATTTATTATATTTATTTTACATAATATATTCTATTCGTAGTTATAATTTGGCTTGAGCACGACTGCACGAGGATAGATATTGATAAATTAAATATGTTCGATGACAAAACAAAAAATGTAACCCAACAATGAAAAGATAAGATAACATATATGATTAATTGATTATACAAGTTAAATATCGTATCTTCTTGAAACATTATAACGATGGTTAACGAGACTGACAGTTACTCGGTTAAAACAACTTTGACTGCTTTTCTTCATGTGAAATAACATCTTGCTTATAATAAATCACCGATAAAAAATCAGAAATTTTAGTTACAAATTGTTTAATTTTGTTTTACATTTTTTTCGCGATCAGACCTTTACATTAATCAATGTCGTTTTCATAAGTCTTAGCTGTATATACATGCATGGTTTAGAGCTCACACGCGTGGAATAGAGCGGATTTGTCTCAATGTTTACGTACACAAGTTTTTTTTAATGTATTTCTGTTTATCTAACTATTTTGTACGTTTTTACCAAAAAAAAAAAAAAAAAAAACTATATTGTACGTTTCTGTAGTTCGTACATCCTAAAATTTGAGAAGAAGCAATCGCACGTGCGTGGAGGTTTGTCCGTGAGATTGAAGCCTCGAGAAAAGAACAAAACCACGGTTAGATTGATTCAGATTCTCAATCCCATTATATACAGCTGTATATGTAGCCTATGGTATTTATTTTGTGGACTACGTACAACATTGCAATCCTCCACTTATTACGTACTACTTATAACAAAAAATATCAAAATGCATGGATCGTCTTACACTTGACCCATATATGTATATGTAAATATATGTACATGTAACATGTAGTTTTTTTAAGAAAGGTTTATGTACATGCAGATACACGCCAACGTTTTTTCAACATGAATGATTGATTTTTCTTTCTTGATCAAACTAAACTTGCATTAATCTTAAATATGTTTACACTCTAACAAAGGAAGATACAAAAAGATTATTGACAACCAAACAAACAACACCAATTACATAAGGGATAGAATGACAATACAAATCACAAAAAAGAGCCATATATGAAATCGTATCACAACAACATCATAAGCTTTTTCAAAAACCGCATCTAGTGTAACCAGTAAGACAACACACACTGCACCATACGCAGAAAAGAGCATTCGATGAGAGGAAGAACGAAATTTGTTCATCTAATTCACTCCATATAAGAAAGAATATTAGAAAAGAAGAATGATTCAAACAAGGGACAAGCAGGAAATCAAAACTCGTCATATCCATATTCATCATGATAAAGATAACAATAAATTTCTCTTCTACTTGCCGCCAAGAAGAGAGATACACAAACACAACACCAACATCCGGAATGAAACTCGTAAGAGAACTGCATACTACAGACGCTCACGCCAAGACGCGAGACGATATAAATGCTACTAGAGATCACAAAGGTAGAACCAAATGAGACTAAACCTATCAGTATATCATCAGCTAAGATCATGAACCTCAATTCGAACATCACCCATACAAATAGCTGGCTAAACTATTCTACAGTAGCAGTATAAGTGGAAAATAAAGTAGAAAACGATAGTAAAACATAGAATGATTTTGTAAATATGCAATTTTGCCAACTGCATAATTAGATGGAATCGTAAATTAAGTTCTAGTATCCTGTAACTTTAATTACCATCTTGATATGATAGGGAACAAAATTCTTCCACGGTTTTGCAAATCACTTATCTGTTTTCTCCTGTAACTATTACATTTCATGTAATTCTATCACTTTCAAGGTTATCACTCAGACATAATTTTGGTAAGTAGTGGCTGTTTGCATGGTGCCTATTCCTGTAATTAACTATGTGTCCTGATTTCTTGATTACAGACAAAGGACGATGAAAGTAGGAAACCCACGTACGTACCCAATAATTCCGCGTAACTCGGTAGTGTCACTGACAATGACAAGTTGGGAAAATAATTTATAAATTAATCAGGCATATGAAAATAATGTATTAAGAATATCTATTAGGATTTAGGAAGATAATAAATTAATTAAGAAAATTGTATGGATGAGAAAGAAACACACGTGGGGGGAGAGAGTCAGAGGGAGAGAGAGAGGAAGAGGTCCATTCGGCGGAGACAGGAAAGGGACGGCGACCCACGGCGGAGGGAGACGTTGTTAGGTTAGTATCCGACAAGAACAGCTTGCATGCACGGTGGCCCACGGGCTCCATACCCACCACCGTCGCTCGTGTTCACGCTTCATAGCTACTCATCTACTCATACTCTTATTTAATTAGTGATCTGGCAATTCTATAAGGTTTGATAACTTGGAAACAAAGGCGAAATATCATTTCCATGAGTTTTTGACACTTATTTTAAAAAATTCCATTTCTATTTACGTTGTTAGCTATCGAAGTTCTTATGCTTTAAACTAACAAACAATATTAGACTACTATTCGAGTTTAGTTCATTTAACTATTTAAACAGAGATGTTGTTATTGTTTATAACATACTTAAGTTATCAGTTTTATGTAGACTTAGAGGATCAATTCTTTTGGATACAAGAGCTAATGTTAAACTTGTGATTATTATTATTAGGCTATAGTATTTGAGACGTTTTGTTTGTTTGTATGTAATGTGACATTTGATGACTAAATTATAAACATGTAAAATAATAGACTTCTGCAGGTTGTGAATATCATATACTTACTATATTCTTAATGATGCGTGTAAAGTAAGCTACAAATAACCCGGAGAAACCTTTCTTTTAAGTTGCATTAAAAGTGTAAACACATGATTTGTTTTTAGTTTGGGTAGTAGTGAGAAAAGAAAAGGAAACAGTTGAAAAGGAAAGGAACACAGAATTCGAAGAGCGAGGGGAGTGAAGACAGTCCACGTAACTGGAAAGAGAGAGAGAGGAGCACATGAAACGCACGTTCCTTGTGTAAGATTTGTTGTGCTGATGTTGGTGCACTGTCAGAGAGACATGAAACCCAGACTTTGTTTTTTTTTTTTTTTTTTTTTTTAACTCAACTTCAACTTTCATTCACAAAATATATGGATACAAGAACTTGACCAAAAGAAACTTATACCACACATACATTGAGCGATCTAGTAACACCCTGGATCACTTGCTTGGACCCAACGCTACCTAACCGAAACTCTCAATGTACATTGGACCACAATGAGTATGAGATCACTCCACGACCCGGAATGACCCACCTCTTCAACCTCCTAATTCGACCTCTTGGTACAACAACGTCTACTAACCCAACAAGATTACAGACTTCACCGAAACTAATTAAGAACTAGTTAAGGATCCTAATGATCGACATTAAAGCTCATGACCCAATAGCCTCTTCACCAAAAGGTGCATAATCGAGAACTCTTCATCCTCCTAGTCTTCGAACGTTGAGACTCTCAGTCTAAAAAACGGACACAAGATCCGAATGAAATTCGGATTTTGGCTATGTAAAACGCGGGTCGATATAGCTCATCGGGTTTTCAGAGAAGTGGGACTCAACCCAAAAGATAAGGCTTTCAGGCGCTAGGGTATAGAGCCACCACCACGAACCACCGCTAGAATAGCTTCCTCTTGACCATTTTTTATCCGCGGGAGTCATTGTTCGTGTGTTTCCCAGAACAGAGAAACCATACTCTGTCCACTCGCAGTCGAATCTTCCTCTGCTTGTCTCACCGCCGTCTAGGGATGTAGATCCAAGCAGCAGAGGGTGTCTCCCGAAGCCACGCGCCATCGCCGGACCGGAGTCGCCGGAGATCTGAAAAGGGGAAAACTAGATCCGGTTTCTCCGATAACCCTAAAAGCCGACTTTCTTCCTCCCCACCGTCTCGTTGACCTCGCCGCGACTCCAAGCACGCCGGATCTAACCACCGTCAGTCTCAATCAGAAACTTTAAGAGGATTTTTCGACCCAGAGCACACGAGCATATCGGCCAGGATTAAGTAGGAAGACAGAAAGCAAAGTAAAAAAGAGAGAGAAAGGAAAGAGAGACGCCTCCGGCGCCGGATTAACCGGGCCGGAGCTAGGGTTCCGGGTTATAAGAAGGAGAGATGCGAGAGGTTTTTTGTTTTTTATTTATTACAAAGGTATATACCTAAAGATGGTTTTTTTTTTTTACAGTGCTCAAGGAAGGCTCTGTTTACCCAGACTTTGTTTTAATTTCAGGCGAAGCGAAGGTCCATTTCTCCAGCAAAAAAATAACAGTTTAAACGAAAAATATATTTATTTCGACAGAAGAAAATTAAAATAAATAGAGTTGCACTGAATAAGGCAGATAGAAATAATAAATATGGTACAACGGATCAATTCATCTATAATAACATTCAGGAAAGAAGAAGATAATAATAAACATTTTATATGAAAAACAGTACACCCAGGAAAAAGAAAAAGAAAAAAAAAAGCCTCAGCTACTGTTTACATTCCCGTTCCCGTGCACGGTGAATTCCCCAAATTAATTCCGACAATAGTGAAATAATAGATCACGTGTAAAGATGATCGGTCGGAATTTAATACACAAAACCAATGTGGATTTTTCACGATGCATTTCATATTGTATTAAAATTATCACTCCAAGAATTCAGTGGAAAAGAGAATTCGGCAAAAAAAAACCCTTTCATTGACTTTAGAATTAATTAACAATGTTTTCGCTGACTTGCCAATTTAGCAAGCCATCAACAAATTTAACAGAAATATTTGACGTCGTTTATTGTTGACGTTAAGTGAAACGACGTCGTTTTCATATACAGCTGGAACGATGAAACGATGTCGCTTTATATGTCAAATGAGATGAAACGATGTCGTTTTACACGATTTGAAATTAAAAATATGTAAACCCCTGGATTCGAACCCATATTGGTTGGTTAAATGGGAAGGTATTTTACCACTGGGCTACTGGCACTTTCAATGTACTTACTAACATGTTTATTTTTATTTGGTACATATTAAATATAAAAAATTCTCTAAAAACTTAATAAGATCTTTAAAATTCCAAAAAATTAAAAAATAAAGAAGATTTTTATAAAATTAATTTAGAAATTAAAATTAAAAATAAGATTTTATTTTTCTTTTTAAAAAATAAAAACTCTTTCAAATTTTTCTAAAAACTTAAAAAGATCTTTAAAATTCCAAAAAATTGAAAAAATATTATAAATTAATTTTGAAATTAAAATAGAAAATAAAATTTTTTTTTTCTTTTCAAAAAAATAAAAAATCTTCCAAAATTTTCAATTTTTTAATACATTTGCTAAAAGTTGAAATTAATTATACACACATAAAAAGTTGATAATTCTAAATTTAATTTTTTGCATTTTATTATAATTTTCAAAAATTTGGATTTTTTTTAAAAAAATAAAAATTTTGGAATTTTTTTGATTTTTTAAAGAAAAACAAATATTTAATTTTAATTCAAAATTAATTTTATGAAATTTTTGGAAGATTTTTTTATTTTTTTTTAAAGGAAAATAATTTTTTATTTTTTTTAAAGAAAAATAAAATTTTATTTTCAATTTTAATTTCAAAATTTATGTTATAAAAACTTTCTTTAATTTTTTCAAATTTTTGGAATTTAAAGTTCGTTTTAATTTTTTAGAAAGAAAAATAAAATCTTATTTTTAATTTTAATTTCTAAATTAATTTTATAAAAATCTTCTTTATTTTTTAATTTTTTGGAATTTTAAAGATCTTATTAAGTTTTTAGAGAATTTTTTATATTTAATATGTACCAAATAAAAGTAAACATGTTAGTAAGTACATTGAAAATGCCAGTAGCCCAGTGGTAAAATACCTTCCCATTTGACCAACCAACCTGGGTTCGAATCCAGGGGTTTACATATTTTTAATTTCAAATCGTGTAAAACGACGTCGTTTCATCTCATTTGAATACGACGTCGTTTTACTTAACGTCAACAATAAACGACGTCAAATATTTCTGTTAAATTTGTTGACGGCGTGCTAAATTGGCAAGTCAGCGAAAACATTGTTAATTAATTTTTAAGTCAATGAAAATTTGGTGTTTTTTTGGCCAGCCCCAAAGTTCATGTTTGTTTTGGCAATTCGTGTAAAGTTGAGGTTTTTTTTGGCCGAATTCTCAAATTTTCATAGAACTAAAAAAACATAATCCACATCTAAGAAAAAAACTGTAGTTACAAAAAAACTGTATATTTACATATTCTTAACAAAGTTGCTACTCTTTTTTGTCCACCCCAAGTCCAAACGAACCAAACATCCGGTCTTATGTGTATAAATAACATAAATACATACATACATTTTAGAATACAGTAGAAAGATACAAAAAAGAATAGACCAAAGGAAAACTGGAGTGGACCCTTGGAGTTCAAAAGAATCTGGTTTGGTTATGTTCCTAAACTCTTCAGAATTTTCCTTCGGGAACTTCTTTAATACTCATATCAGTCATCTCTATTGTACTGAACCCTCCATCCTCTATTGATCCAATCGTCGACTGTGAATCTATCCCCGACTCCGCTTGTATCTCCTTAAACTTCGCCATGACTTGTATCATGGTCGGTCGCTTCCAAGCCCGATCATCCAAACAAGCCATTGCAACTTTTAGGTGCTGTATAAGTTCATTCTCTAGTGTTGGATCTTCCTTAATAATCTCTTGATCGAACACATCACTAACCCGCAGTTTCGCATGCTGTTTTACCCATCCAACAAGGTTATTATCTCCAAAATCCGGTGAATCGGTTGGTCGTTTACCCGTAAGCAGCTCTAGCAACACCACGCCGTAACTGTAAACGTCTCCTTTTGTTGAACACCTGAAGCTTTGGTAATATTCAGGAGGAACATAGCCTGGTGTTCCGGCTAATGTACTGACACTCAAATGCGTGTCCATCGCGCTCATCAGCCGCGCCATGCCGAAATCTGAAACCCTCGCTTCCAAGTTCTCGTCTAGCAGAACGTTGCTGGATTTCATATCTCTGTGGATGATATGAGGAATGCAGTTGTGGTGAAGAAAGGCGAGTCCTCTAGCCGATCCAATGGCGATTTTTCGCCGCATGGACCAGTTAAGTTTCACGCCAGCTTTCTTTGGGTCGTGCAATACATCTTCCAAGCTCCCATACTTCATGAACTCGTACACGAGAAGCCGCTCTTCTCCGACTTTGCAGTAACCGAGAAGGGGAACAAGGTTCCTGTGTTTGATCTTCCCTATCGTCTCCATCTCCGCCATGAACTCTCTATCGCCTTGGCCACTAATCTGGATCAGTTTCTTGATAGCCACTGCGCTTCCATCTTTCAAAACCGCCTTGTAAACATCTCCGAACCCGCCTGAACCAATCATACTATCGTTGTGGAATCCATTCGTGGCCTGGAGAAGATCCGCAAAGGTGAGTTTCCGCAACGGCTTCTCGAAAGCTGCAAGGTTGATACTCAATGCTTCTTTTACACCAGTCATCTTCCAGTCCGTGTTGTAAGCGGTTCTATCGCCGGAGTTCCCATTCCCTTCCGCATACATCTCCAACGCCGCCTCTCTCTCCCTCCGTCTCTTCCTCATCTCTCTACCAAGAAGGATGAGCCCAAATATACATACAAACGAGAACAACAGCCCCATGGCCACGCTACCCGCAAGAGATGGCAGTTTCCTGCCGTGAGATCTTGAATGGTGAGCACCCCCGTCTCCATTTGCAGGACCACACTTTGGAAGCGGATAACCGCAGAGACCAGAGTTGTTCAAGAACTTGGCCGGTGGAAACGTCTCGAACTGACCCGTCTCAGGAATCGGTCCGGATAACAAATTGTTGGACAAATCAATCTCAGAAAGCATAGAGAGTTCTGACATAGCCGTAGGGATCCTCCCGTCGAGCTTATTGCTCGAAAGATCAAGAATGTTCAACCCTCTAAGATCACCAACCTCGTCAGGGATCGAACCAGAGATAAAGTTATGACCCAAGTTGAGAATAAACAGATAGAGCATGGAACCAATCTCTTTCGGTATGTATCCAGACAACATGTTATAAGACATGTCGAGGAACATCATAGAGCCGTTGTTATGAAACGTAGGCGAAGTGTGACCGTTATAGACTCTAGTGAAATTACACGGGTTCCTCGTGGAAACCCGGTTAAGCTGCTCCGGTCTGATTCCTTGAAACTCAAGCAAGTTACCAGCTCCGTGACACTCTTTATTCATCCCATCGTTTTTGATGTAAGCGTACCTCTTCCCCGCTATGAAATTCGCAGCGATTTTCCCCGATTGTTTGAACATTTCCGCCGGAATCGTCCCGTTGAGTTTATTGGTGTTGAGATCGAGCCAGATTAGGCTCCGGCAGTCGCCGAGCTCAGCCGGAATGTTTCCTTGGAACGAGTTGTTGCTCAGCTTGAGGATGGCGAGATTCTCTAACCGCCCGATCCAGCGAGGAATCTGACCGGTTAACCGGTTATTCGAGAGTGATATCCAATTCAGGTTGGTGCAGTTGCTTAAACCGGAAGGGATTTCGCCGGTTAAGTCGTTGAAGTCGAGAATGAGAGTCTCCAAGGAGTTGACGTACATTAGCTCTTGAGGGATCTCACCTTCAAGCATATTCATCCATAGCTTCAGATCTCGGAGCTTAGACAGAGAGCCTAGGCTCGACGGGATCGCCCCGGAGAGGTAATTGAAGCTCAGGTGTAGCGATACGAGCTCCGAACAGTTGCTTAACGTCGGCGGAATCTTCCCGGTGAAGCCGTTGTTCTGAAGGTAAAGCTCCTGGAGCGTGTTCTTAGTGCTCCGGCAGAGATTCGGAAGAATCGTACCGGTGAATTTGTTGGAGCTGAGATCTAGCGTTAGCAGCGAAGCGGAAAGGTTCGTCAGAGATTCCGGTAACTCGCCGGAAAACTCGTTGAAAGAGAGATCGAGCACCTTGAGAGCACTCATCTTCAGTAGCGTATCCATCGGTAACTCGCCGGAGAAGTTGTTACTCGACAGCACGAGTGACTCCAGGAGGGAGCAAGAGCCGAAGGAAGGAGGAACCGTACCGTAGAAGTCGTTTCCGGAGAGATCGAGTCCGGTGAGTGTACCACACGCGCCGGAGAGAATCACCGGAATCTCGCCGGTGAATTTGTTCGCTGCTAGGGAGAGATACCGGAGGCTTTTGAGCGGCAGTGAAGGGATGGTTCCGGCGAAGAGATTGCCGGAGACGTTCAACGACCTGAGGTCTGTGCAGGAGGAGATGGCACGGGAGAAATCGCCGGATAATTTGTTCCCGGAGATGTCGAGATGACGCAGAGCCGAGCAGTCTCCGAGAGATGGAATCCCGGTGGAGAAATTGTTCGAGGAAACATCGAGAAACTCGAGATTCACGCAGCGTGAGACATCAACGTCTCCGCTGATTTTGTTTCCGCTGATCGCAAAGTGCTTCAACGCTTCACAGCCGTCGGAGAGAGCCCAACCGACGACGTTATCACCTGAGAGCGAGTTCGCGGAGAGATCAAGAACTTCTAAGCTGCTGAGCTTCATCCCACCTGAGATTTTCGCGGGAAAATCGAGGGTGTTGGAGGAGACGTTGAGATATTTCAGACCGGTGCATGAACCGAGGCTTGACAAAGTAGTCACAGGACCGGAGATAGAGTTCCGAGATAGATCCAAGGTGGTGAGAGAAGCAGAGCACTTGAAGGTAGTGATGGAGCCGTTGATGTGGGAGTCTGAGAGAGACAGAGATTCTAATCCGGTGAGGGACAAGAGAGACGAAGCCACGGCGCTGAATCCGACGTTGAGAGGCTTGGAGCTGAGATCAATCGAAGTAACCTTGTCGTCTCTGCAAGTCACGCCGTCGTATGTACACGGGTTCTTGTTGGGAGACCAATCTGGGAGCAGGTTCTTGTCGGGAAGAACGTTTTTGAAGCTGATAAGCTGGTGAATTTCTCTGTACAAGGACTGAGAAGCTGAAGAAGCTTGAAGGGAAAGAGAAAAGAAGGAGATGAGAGTGGTTACAGAAAGAAAGACGCTTAGAAAAGTGTTCATTCTAGAGATAAGATGGATGGAGAGTGAATCTAGGGTTTTGGTTTCACCATTAGAGAGGAAATGAAAGCTTTGGAGAGAGATTTAGAAGAGAGAAGAGAGTCAAAAGACGGAAGAAGGAAGATGGAAGAAGGTATATAAGGCAAGAGTGGTCACAGCTGTGGACTCACATGGCATGTTACCTCTTCTTCTGATTATTACTTCAAAATATTAATTTCAGTTTCGATAACAGATACAAACAAATAATACTACTTTTAAACTATGAAAATAATAATTAATGCAAGAGGATACAATGAAATTAATAAAATAATGACATTACCAAATCCTTAATCTTTAAAGCAATTTTTAAAATAGATAGATAAAGAAATGATGTTATATGTGTCAGTACATGAGAGAAGTTTAATCAACGCGAGATTAGGGGATGGGAACAGCTCCTCCACAAGCTATAATCTTATCTTTAGACTTTGTCAACTATTTCTCTTTTTTTTTTTTTTTTGATCAACAACTATTTCTCAATATTCTATCTCACTCACCTTTAGCTTGTCTTACCAAAAAAAATAGATGTGTCTATTCTGATATCCTCATTTATGGAATAGTGGTTAAGTAAACCAGTAAAACTGGAACGTAATATAAGGATCGAAATCTTTTTGTCATGATAATCGTAGTATAATGTGTTAATGTTTTGAATGTGATAGGGAGAAAAATGTATAACGTTAAGGTAAATTATGTTAGTAGTACCAACCACACAAACCTTTAAAATTAGCACCCGACTATTGTTCACTCGCACTTGTGCCTGAAACAAAGAAAAGTTGGAGGAGAGATTGTCTCTCTAGCTTTATACAAAAGAGAAAGAAAGAAAAAAAACGAGCGTACGTGTGATCGACGATTGGGACATGAGTGTCAATTAGTGGCAGATTCCATCTCTTTTCTTTAATATCAATTATTAATTTTGTTATAATTATGCCTTCGCTAATTCTTTTCTCATTAATACTATCATCAGTCTTTGCTAATCCTTTTCTCACTAGTTGGCTAACCTCTCTTACTTTTACGTTAGATCTCTTTCGGTTTCTGTGGCACTTAACATAGACGGATAGACCAAACTTTTGTCAAGGCCTTTTCTATTATATTAGTATATTATTATCACTTTAATACTATTGGTGCATGAAAACTGGTCAGTGTTTTCGAGTTTGAACCAATCTCACTTCGCCACCTAAATAAAGAAGAAAATTAAGGAGAATGACATTTTTGTAACTCTTTTTGGAAGGTTTGTGTAAGTACAATGAACGAAAAAAACGCCGTGATCTAAATATTATATTGGTACAAGTAACCTTTTACACGAACTGAAATGAAAAGTGTGTAGCGATGTATTTATTATGTATATATCTCATAATATAACATTGTATTCTATAATGTCATCATAATTAAGCAAAACGCCAAGAAGGCAATTAGGCAATGACTCTAACTTCATAAATAGGCGAAACTGTCCTCCTCTTACTGGTTAAGCGTTCGTGTGGCGGAACCCCCACGCTCTCCCTTCCCCAGTTATCAACACGCGATAACAAACCGGCATCGTTTAGGTGTACAGCGCAGCGCTCATGGAGACGAGGTTGATTGGTAGAGAGTAGTGTACCTATCTAAAGTGTGACTAACACAGACGTTCGTAAATGTTTGCAATACTGTACGAGATGGACCCCGAATGGTCTGAATCCAATCCCAGCCATTGATCTCATCTCAACGGTCAAAAATCAACCTGGTAAATAAATGTTGATTTGCTTTTATTTATTCTTCTTCTTCGGTAAATCTAACCGTACATGTTAGGATCTAGCAGTAAATCTAGTAAAGAAGTTGCTCTTTCTCAACGCAAATACGAAAATGACCTTGGATTATTACTGACAATCTGTGGGACCAGGGTGTAAAAGTCATTGGAGTTGAGCTTCAGGAGTTATTTACCACACACCAAAAGCCTTTCTTGTTCTGTTCTTTTTTGCCCTTTTCACTGACAAAATGCGTCTGTCTTTTTTGTTACTACTGTACTGACCCACATGAGGATAATGCATGGGACCCATTTGACGATATTTTTTCCTTAATAGGCCCTACCTTTGATGGGCTTTCCATCTATTTCTTTACTTGATTATTTTTGTCTGCTGAAGAGAAAGGAGAGACTCACACACTAATTATAACAAATCAATAAATAAATTTGGAATAGTTATCGTTTATCACAACAGATGATCAGCGTTGTAGGTATGCAAAAGTAGACGTGCTTATGTATAGGTTGACGCGGCGTAGTTTCGCACGTTGATATGCCGTCTTTTGACCATCTCACTCTCTCCCAACTCCTGGTTTAATTACAAAATATAGTCCGGAAAAAATGAGAGAACAAATAACCAAAACCCAAATCCCAAATCCTGATAATTGTCTGAGAGAGAGCTAATGAGTGGTGGTTGATTCGTAACAACAATAATGAGAAATAATGCAAAGTTATGAGCTGATTTAATGGAGGTGGAAAATAATATGGTGACTTTATGCGGCCATCTCCATATCTTTACCTTTCTTTCCCTATTTTCCTTAGTTTTTCTTTGGATGAAATGTGAAATTTATTGATCAAGTAAAAAAAATAGACATTTACAAAGACTAAAAAAGCTTAAAAAGAAACTTTAACCTATAGCTTATACAAAAATATAACTATGATGACTTGCGTCCAATAATATAAAATAAAGGAAAAGTAGTAAAATATTTATGAAATGGATAATAATTTATGAAATGCAACTTTGCTAGCTTATAGGATATATTATGTTTTCATTAGTGATTTTCTACAAATTATTAAAATAATATGAGTCATACTTTGATGTAAATTATCTAATTGTATTAATCTCCAGAAAACAGTATAGTGATTAATTATAATGTTTGGTTTTCATATTTATTATATATGGTAGATGCGTGAAGTTTAGTAATATTATTATTATTATAATAAAGTGATGAATAATTACGGGATAGTTTAAAGTTAGAATTCGAGAAATCAAATGCCTCTGAACTTTTTTTCCTTTTTTGTTAAAGAAATATCTATATATTCGACATAATATATATATATATATATATATATATGTGACATATAATTTAAGTAAAACAAACCATGAAAAATGCGTGAGTATTGGTGAACCATATAATATATTTTTTTGTCAAAACTTTCATAAAATAACATATAGCCAACAAAACTCATAAAATAATATATATGTACACATTGATGATATGCGTAAAGATGGTAAACTATAACAGCGTTTCCCCTCCCCAGAGTGCAATCTCGATACATCATATGCAGTTGTATTTGGACCAAGCTATAAAATTATTGATCAATCATTATGATACATAACTTATAATGAGATTCGCCGTACAAGCACAATTACAATATTGTAACTGTCTCTCATGATATGATTATAAATTAATTAACATCACAAACTTTTGACCACCAAACTTAATCTAAATAGCTGGCTTAAATACAAAAGCATATAAAACTATTGAAAAACATGTGTACAAAACATTGACTTAAAAACTGACACCAATATAACATGAAACTAATCGAGTTGTTCCAACCGTCTGTAGAACATGCGGTGTTCTATATATAACCTATTTCAAATATGGTGTACGTGTTGCTAATAATTTTCCAAATCCTTATTTTCTCTAGTTAAGCCAATCGTATTAATCAAATTCCTACAGTTACGCACTACTTCCTTTGTTTTACATTTTTAGAAGTTTTTAAATAGCAAATTTGTATTTTACCATTGTACAACTACAAAGACTCACCATGAAAACCCCACGAAGGTTCACGTTGTATGTCTAACAAGGCAGCGATGCATTAAACGAACTATACAGTAGTTGAAATAAGCATATTAATTCAATCATTTTCATTTTTTCTTTCTGCTGGATATGTCGTTTGGCCATTGCTACGTGGAGCTATTAAATATAATAAATAAATTTAAATTTAAATATTAATATTATTTTTCGTTTTGAATGAATACTTGCTGTACTTGGAAAATTGAAAGTTTTTTAGTCAATAGGGTGTCCTTTCAAATAAATTTTAATTAATTTTTGAGCTGTTTCCAGCAAAAACATCTATCTAACACCTAATCGCCGTTACGCCAGAATTTTGTATCAGGATCCCAACCTGCTACGGTATCAAATGTACTTCCGGGTCATCGAATAGTACGTTCAAAGACATTTAAATAAAGATAATCTGCGTCGTTATACTTCAACTCCAAGAAACATATACGTCGAGTTGTGCTGAGTTATTATAAATATCCATCCAAATAATGTTAGCTCAATAAGGTTGACTTTTGTTATATGTGTGTGTGTGTGTTTATATCAAGAATTGTTATTTTCTTATCAAAACATTATTAAACGGTAACTATTGAATTTTCAGGTTTGATGTTAAAAATTTATGTTTTATAATTAGTAGATACAACTACTAGTGTTTGTGTAAGAGCATAATGTAAAACTCTATTTTTCCTTTAAAATGGAGTAAAATTATTATAATTCTATTCTATTTTTCATTTTATAATGGAGAGATGAACAAACAAAAAGTAGATTACTCCATTTATGGAGTAAATTTCATTATGGAGTGAGATATGAAGTTGAGTTGGAGCATTATTTATTTCATATTCACTTTTACTCTATTTTAAAGGAAAAAATAAAATAGGGATGGAGATGCCCTAAGTACTGAATTTAGTTACCTATATCGGATGAAGTTCAACTATTTATCTATTTTAAATTCAATTAGTTTTTGTTTCTTTAATTGTAGAAACAGACTCAGTTTTCTTCTCATTTAGTAGGAAAAGGAGAAAATTCGTGTGGGCTTCCATCCATTAACGGGAATGGAGTATTATTTTTCCACAAAGAAAAATAAGCGTCATACACATTTTGTCCTTCGGACAATCAAACGTCAAATAACAAACGACCTGAGCATTGCACGTGTATATCTCCCCTCCCTTTATTATCCCGTCGGTCATAGTCTTAAAAGAATTTAAGAGACGTCGAAGGAGAGTATTATTTAAAAAACTTACAATCCGGCGATAATGGGTTACTACATGTGCTTGAAAAAGAATAATTATCTTCAATAAACTTTGTATTTATACGGTTAATGACATTTCTAATAAGATTACGTAAACACCATGCTATCTGAAACAATAAATGTAAACAAGAGCATAAACAATTTAATAATTCCATTCATTTTGAGTGCATGGATTTTATTCGTACGAAAATTCATTAAACAAAAAAAAATATTCACGTTACAAAAGAAAATTCATTAAGGTAAAAATAAAATTAAGATTTTATTATCAGTCGTATAGATGATGTTTCTTTTGGGAGAATTAAGCAAAAAAATCAATATGCAAAGGCCAAAAAAGGATTAAACAACAACAAAAAAGATCTGTAAGGAAAAGAAAAATATAGTTTATGGAAAATTAAATAATTTAAACCCCTTTGTTTGTAAAGACCCCATTTGATACTCTCTAGCTGTTGTGTATCTGAGTTTCTTGTTTTTGTTTCTATGTCAATGCCGATCACTTGTTTCTTATTAGACCTTTTCATCAGACTCGGCAGTTTCAGATAAACTACTGAGTTTATGTGCCTTGGTAATGGGAATAGAGAGGCTACGACGCTCTTTACCGCCAGGTTTAGAAGATGCATTACCGTACCATATCATACCGAGGATGGCAATGAGCATTCCAAGTACCACTTGCATGTTTAAGCCTTCCTTGCCGAAGAAAGTGAATCCCAAAACCAAAACCAGGATCGTCTTCATGTGACCAAGTACTTGGAAAGACACCGCCGTGAATCTTCCGATACAAATGAATTGGCTGAGATTCGTCCCGACCGCGATACTGCACGAGAGTATTAGGAAGAACTGCCCAAACAACAACAAAACTGAATTAAAAAGCGAGTTCAAAATGCCTATTTGGAATCATACAAGACTTTGTAAAGAACCAGATGAGGGACACTTTACCAGAGAAACAAATGAAAAGTTGAAAGCATCAACTCTTTGGTTAGTCAACCAGTAGTCTAGAAATGGTCCAACCAACAACAAGGATGCAGCTTGCACTGGAGCCGTATGAGCCAGCAGATTGAAAGAGCCAAGCGAATATTTCCGCTGTAGATGATGTACATACTGCAAAAAAAAGTAACAGTTATTTAGAAAAGAGATTTGAGCATGCTTAAGGCTATAAGGATATAAAAACAATTACGTATTGCTGAAGGGCGGTGCTCCAGACAGCAATGGCTGCAGCGAGGAACCCGTTGAGGTTGACACTAACATCGGTAACAGTACAGACGGCAACACCAGCAAGAACTAACAAAATGCTGAGCTTCGTATCTCTCGAGTACCTGACCTTGTCAAGAACAACTTCTAGAAGACAAGAGACAGGGATCATACTCAGCTTCGCGATCTGGTAGAAGCCAACAGAGTTCCACATGAGGCTGACGTTCATGCCAACGATAGAGAAGTTAGCGAACAAAACGAACTTGAGAAGATCGGGCCAGGGAAGCTGAGAAGGTTGGATGTAACCGAGCCACGTCAAGAAAGTAGTCAGCAGTGTGGTGGTTCCGAAGTGCAAACCGGTTAACGTCGTAGCTGTGTGAGTGTCAAAAGCAGATATTAAAAATCAGTTTTAAAAACAAAGTCAACGACACTGTTGACTATGGATGAGTTGATAAAGAGAGAGACCGAAACTAAAGCCGTAAGTGGCCATCAAGGCTTTGTTAACGAGGATGATCCCAACGGAAGTAACGACATTGAAGAGCCATGATGCAATGTCCAAAGCTGCTTTTTGATCCGTCTTGCTTGTTCCACCCATCTCTTTCTTTATTTAGATCTCTGCAAACAAATCAAAAGTAGATCTCAGTTTAGCTGTTTTCTAGATCCATTTTCATTATCGCAATTACACGATTTAGATCTAGAAAAAAGCAGAAACGATCTAATGAGTTTCCGTTGTCACAAAGCTCTTAACTATAAAAAAATTTAAATCAGATCCAATATTTATACTCATGACAAAAAGGATTTGCACATTTTCTAGCGAATTCTTCTAATTAAGAAACAATCCAGAAAATGTGAAGTAGCATATAATCAGAATGAACAAATCAAAACAATTTAAAAAAGGGGTTTAAGAAGTAAAGCTGATTCTTCACGAGAGAGAGAATGTAATTGGTACCAGATAACGGAGAGGAATGAGCACGGCGGTTGATGTTACTGCCGCGGCGGAGGAAGACGATGAATCCAGGTAAGGGAGGGTGAGCGATTTTATTATTATCTCTCTTCCGTTATTTTTTATTTTCAGTTATGGACTTCCCTGCCCATGAGAGAGTCTCCTTCCTGGCGTGCGTTTAAGAGTGTGACAAGGAAGGAGAGAAAGTATCTTTTTCTCTTTTCAAATATTATTTTTTTATTTTTCCTCACTTTCTTCACTAACAAAAACAAAAACTATTAGTTACTACTATTTATTTGTTATCACACTTTAATAAACCTAATATTCACGAATGGTTAGAGTTAATGCCTCAGTTTATTTACTTATGAATTACATACCTTAACAAAAAAAAAAGTTAAATAACTTAACAATCCACTTCTGCGGAGTAGTGTGAGGCACACCTAAGCCTGGATCTAATGAAGGGGACATATCAATAAATTAACATGTAATCTGACTTACTTTTCTTTTGTTTAATTTAGTTTAAATCTATAGAATGTGGGCTTATTAATGTAGATTTAACCTTGTGTGTGTTCGTGACTGCGTGTATTACCCACCCGTGGAATATTCTCGCTTAGCTAGGTAACGTCTTTGAATATGTAAGAAAACATAAAATGAAAAAGTGGTAAACGAGTAGATCAGGAGGGATGGAAGTGGAACTAAAAAAGGCGTGACCAATTTTCTAATCGACAAAATGGACAATCATGAATGTAGTAGCGAGGGGACAAGCCAGAAAAAAAGACACAGGTTCCGTTCGGTTAAACATCCAAAACGACTTGACTTTTCTTGTGAGTCACTACTGCTACAATTTTTGTATGATAAAAATTGCGTTGCTCCGTTAAGTATCTCAGTCTTATTGTCGTTATTCTTTGCTTTTCGCGTGAACTGTTTTCCTTTTCATGGTTATGTTTCCAGGCGATAATGTCATAGATTCAATAGTACAAGCTTTTATATACGACTTTACGGAGAATGCATTCTTTATATCAAATTTAAACCTGCTCTAACATTGCTGTTACACATATTTTCAATCGCAACAGGATATATAATAGAGTGGGTGCTTTGTGATAAAACATATTGGAGCACAAGCTTTAGTCAGCTAAACTATGTTTGGTCGACAAAATAAACCATGGATTGATTGATCATTGAAAAAACTTGAACTGATTTGCAACCAAGCATTCCTATTGAATAAATCATATAAAAACAAAAGCCTTGACTATGAATATGATTTTTGAAATTGACTTGTTATTGATACTTGTCAAAAATCAATACGAGGGAGCAAGGGAGAGAGAGAAAGAAATGACATAAAAGAGAGTTTAAAACAAAACCTTACATTATGGCGAAAGAAACTCATATGTGTACGTTGCCATATCTTCAATTGTTGTTGTTCACCCTTTATTTTCCTTCGTAGTACGTCAAAGTGTGAAGCAGCACATTTAATGTGTCATTAAAAAATACATATGGACTGAGCTCCACGCATTAAGGCCCATATACACAAGAATGTGGGCTTCGCCCCTGAGAGAGAGGAGGGAGAATTTGATTTCCAAACGTTTTCATCCAAACTATTAACTACTAGATCGCATCTCTGCTGCTCTCGGAGACAGTAGTCTGATTTAAATCGTCTGACATGGACATGTAGAATCAGCAGCCGTATGCAAAGAACATAATAAAAGCACTTTATTTTTCCTTCACTGTAATAGATTCATGACTACTTTTGTTTAAAAAGAAGAAGAAAATAGTAGTCATGAATTTATGTAATAGACCAACATTTTTTTCACATAAATGTTTAACAAGCTTAAGCAGTACAAAGGATCGTTCGTAGATTCGAATTCAGATAGCTAAAACATTAATTCTTTGAAGCTCAAATCACAACTTACTTTTTGGCTGTAACAGTTTCAGAAATGGCATGGCCATTGGCCAGTGAATTTTATTACTACCAAAGTTAGTATACAACAACATCAAGGTGATACTAATACAATTTTATTAGTACAAAAATTAATGTTGAATTAGAACAGAAAAGTCCTCTCCAATACAAGAAACAATGACTGTCCAATAGCTTGGAACAAATATCCAGAACACCTGCATAATTAAAAACAAGACACAGTAACAAAACCAGACAAATAGATGAGAAGACAGAATAAAAAGATCTCAGACATCCAAGGAAGGATAGGAGCTGCATTAACTCTCAAGCCCGGCGAAAGGCGAAAGCTTTAGGCGGCCACTGCGAATGTTTTGAGAAACAAGCCTTAAAATTTATCATCATAGATCTTTTCATACACAAGTAATACACTAGACTTGAAATAATTTTAAAGTTTGGATCGGTTTCAGACATCCAAGGAAGGATAAGAACATCAGAAGCTCTCAAGCCTGGCGAAAGGCGAAAGCTTTAGGCGGCCACTGCGAATGTTTTGAGAAACAAGCCTTAAAAGATAAATCCTCATCAACCGATCACAAACAAGAAACAAAATATGATTAAACAATTTAAAATAAAACAGACAACGATTGGTCTCAGACATCCAAGGAAGGATAAAAACATCATAAGCTCTCAAGCCCGGCGAAAGGCGAAAGCCTTAGGCGGCCACTGCGAATGTTTTGAGAAACAAGCCTTAACGTCAATCATCATCGACCAAAAAGTCAAACCAAAACAAAGATTCCACACAGATATATCCCATCATGAAATGATCAGCAAGAAACCAATTGAGACTGCTAACAAAGTGAAACAAATGGATTAACATGTGCGTGACTTTGTTCAATCCTATTAGCTCAAATAAATCAAATTCAGCTAAAACAGAAATCAAAAAACCAAAGTCCAAATCCTATATAGTAAATAAAAGAAACGAAGCTAATAATAAATATAAAGGTTTCAGACATCCAAGGAAGGAAGGATAAAAAGCAGCATAAACTCTCAAGCCTGGCGAAAGGCGAAAGCTCTTAGGCGGCCACTGCGAATGTTTTGAGAAACAAGCCTTTCCAATTATCATCATCAACCCTTTATTAGCTCAAACGAACTACATGATAACACAACAGAGCACAAGCTACGAAAACAGACGGTTTTAAAACAATGCATTAGTTGTTTTTGGGTGGTTTCGAGGAGGCAGAGAGGATGACGTATTTATATATAAAGAGAGGAGGCCTCCGATAGATAATATTAGGGTTTTCTTCTTTGCTTACATGATTAACGGCGCGACACTTTTTAACGAACAATCTAGATGCTTAATAGTAATAATGGGCTTTGTCTATTTGAATAAAGCCCATATTATTTACGCTGAAGTTGGACTACTACACCATACAAATCAACAAAACAAAAGAAAGGGAAACTGTTTGTGTTTCAACTTCCATAAGAGAGACACACCTCACGGCATTCTGTTAAGACGAGCAGTGTGAAGTTTTGAGTGTAGGCCGTCGTTACCTCTTTTCCAAGTGTATAAGTGTAAGGAAAACCAATGGTTGAGTCTATGGAGATCACGAGAAAGATAACTTCAAGACTTTGCGACAATAACTGTTTCTGAGGTAGTGAGGTACACGGTTCAAAACATATTCATTAATTATTCCCAAGGAGCTGGCTGGTTCATGCAGCCTCCATTGATGCTACTAGTCGAGGAGATTTTATGGTTTCCTTCTTTGAAATCATATCCCTGAGAGCAGCTAGCCGAATCCCAACGTCCAACGGAATTACATACCACATATCAGTCAGTTTGAGTTGAGGAATACCCTAAATAATCATCCCATGCACCAACCAAAGCGGCTAGTAACAAGAGTCTTATGACAATGTTGAACATGCACAAAAAGTGGCTTATAAGATGAGAAACATACCTTACTCACATGACTTCCTTTATAATCATATGTACATTCCTCGGTGGGAATCTCTGAATTGAGTGCGTGGTAGTATATGGTTTCTATTATGTCTTTGTTCAGTTGCTGACTCTGAGATTTATGGCAAAAACCTAATCAGATTCAGACCAGACCGAGTACAAAGCTACTTTTAGAGCTTGATTAATTGCGTGTAAAGTTTACCTCAGACTTTAAACAATGGTGTTACGTTATTTATAAGATTTTTAATCATGGCTATACAGTGATCACGTCTTAAATAACATCTTAAATTCCTCACTATATATTAATGTTATTTTTGAATCAAATTTATAACAATTCCATTGATCAATACTAGAAAAGGAGGAATTTGTCAAACAAGTTATTACTAGCATTTCTTTCTTTCTTCCAGCACCTTCTATACAGATTCAGCGCTAGTTAATGGATTATATTAGATACAAAAACATGGAAAACGATAATAATAATAATTAATATTCAAACGACAAACGCTTTTAAACAAGGTCATTACAACGTAATCAGCCATAATCACCTGCGACTAGATCAACTCGTCCGTCGTCATCTCCTTCGTTGCCCTGTAAAGACTCGCAAGAGACCGAAACTTTTTCTTCTTATACCTCCTCCTTATTATGTTCGTCTCCGTGATTGCCTTCGCAAAACGTCGAGCGTCTGTAGCATTGTTATTCATCATACGTACAACGCCGTCGTTTTGCACCTCATCACTAATAACATCGTTGTGTCTCTTCGTATTGCCTCCTCCGCCTTCACAACCGCTAACGCTCAAGCCTGTACCGCTGCTACAGCTCAACGTATCTTCTTCGCTCAATTGCACTAGCTGCTCCGCTGCTTCCATCTCCGTCTCCGAAAAATCAATCACCTCCATTTTTTGATCGATCAAATTGATCTCGTCTCCGTTTTGACACCACTCTGATCACTCACGTTTTACGTGTCTCGTTGTTGTTTTGTTTTGTCTGGTATTGTGTTGTCGTCTTTTATATAAGAAAAGAAAAAAGGGGAAAACTTAATAAACTATGAAGAACAAAAAATGGAAATTTTAGCCAAAAAGAAAAAAGGAAACTACAATAATGTCGGTTTGCGTCATGGTTGTTCCTCTGCAACTGCATTAATTTTAATCAGTTAATCCTGAACCGTCCAATGTAATGACCGACTTCAAGATTTTTTAAAAAGTTGTTTGATCCAACGACTACCGTGTATCTCTCTGTTAACTTCTCTGATGAGGTTTACTAAAAATTTCCTTTTTTTACTATATTTCCTTTTTTGCAAGAGAGATACAGATACGTTTGCCTTCAATTATACGATTTGATTGGGCCCACGCAAAGCCATTCCTAAATAGATAAGGAATTAACACGTCTTGGGGCCCTTTTGCTTCGTTCCACGTGTTCTCATCTCATACGTTCTGTGACATGCGGTAGCATCGCAGCCATTCGATTCGATACATGCGGTAGCATCGCAGCCATTACAAGTTTAAATCATACATGTCTAATTAATCTACTACTAATGTGCAATAAAAAGTGAAAAACAATTGAGCATTAAATTTGGAAAACACTAATATCCATTATTAACATAAGTGTTTGACTCATTGTCTTATTATACAGTAACTAAAAAAGAACAGGTAAAAGAAAGAAAAGCAAACAACTCTATCTGTATAAACATTAGTAGTATACCTTAAAATAATTAGGGAAAATTGTTTTTTTAGAGCAAAAAAATATAAACATTGTCCTAATAGAATAATCCCAACCTACAATTGTCTCATTAAGCTAATAATTTTGAAAATCCCAGTTTAGTCCTTCGAAATACAATTTTAAAACTAACTGTAATACATTAAATTAATATAATATACAGAACCAATTAATTTTTTTTTTTTTTAAATCCCCAAATCAAAACCCCTAACCCTAATTATTTCAGTCTCATTCTCTAGGCCTCTCTAATTCTGGTGGCGACAAAGTCAACAGGTCTCTATTGGTGGGGAGAAGAAGATACCGACTCAAATCTCTTCTTCTCCGGCGTAAATCTCTTCTTCTCCGGCTTAATCTCTTATTCTCTCATGTAAAACGAAGGTAACATCGACACTTCTCATTCCTATTTTGTTTTAAATCTTCTTTGCATGTTCTTTAATCGATAATAGTTCTGTGAAAAGCAAATAGATTAGTGCTTCGGTATATGTTTTTGTGTTCTTGTCAATCGATTTAATAACACACCAGTTTGTTATATGTGTTTGTGTTCTGTTCTTATCAATTTGTGATTACCATAAGAACCTACAGTTAATCTATGTTACATGTGTATGTAATCTTATCAATTTGCTTTACCATACGGGTTTGTCAATCGATATTTTGAAGAGATTGGTTAGTTTTGATTTCGTGTCATTGTTGTTGATGTTGGTATCGCCAGCGCAGACACTAGAAGATATGTAATTTGGCACTAATCCTGGTACTATCGGGTTAATGGGTCAGTTCACCAAACCGTTGGATCATCTGAGTTTGTACTTATGAAGATAAGGAAGGAGATTGGATGCTCGTTGGTGATGTTCCATGGAGGTAAAAGAACTAAAAACCATCTCTTAATGTCTGATGAATGATTTACAATGATCTAATCTGGGTTTTGTATATATCTTAGAATGCTCATCACCTCGGTTAAAAGGATTCGTGTGATGAAAACGTCTGAAGCTAATGGTCTAGACTATCTTGTCTTGACTTATGATATTGTTTGTTGAAACATATAATGAAAAAATCTTAGTATATAATATGCAGGATACTTGTGAAGCAAGTAAAAGGAAGAAACAGAAGCTAGGTTGATCTTATTCAGTTTGTGATGTTTCTTTGGTTCTTCTAATGTTCTTTAAGGGTTTTTTTTGGCTTGATGTCTTTTGTTTTACTGTTGCTATTACTATGGAAGAGAATGCTCTTTATTTGTTTTACTACACTGTAAATATTTGAAGCTTGCCTAATATCATTTTGTGGGTTTAGTTTATGAGTTCACTAACTGATCCAAGAAACAGCTCCACATGACATCAAATGTGTTAACATATTACTTTAGTGCTTGACGTTTCAATCTCATGGGATTCTGAGGACATTCGAAATTAATGATATAGGCCCCGAACACTAAATCATATTTTACATATATCATCCTGAGCACGAAGAAGAATCTGATGGAAGATTCATACAAACAGACAAGAGTTAGGTAGATAGATTGTACCAACCATATGAAAAAGCTCCTAACTTTGTGAAAAATCAAAGGAAAATTTAGGTATTTTGAGAAGAAAGGCTAATAAGTGTTTTTTTTCCAAAAAAATGGCTAGTAAGTGATCTTTTATTAACAAATTCGATTTTTCAAAAATGGTAACAGAATATTTCCACATATTTTTTGTTTTTTTTAAAAAAAAAATCGGTTTTCAAAATAGGAAATTGAATATTTCCAAATATTTTTTTCCTTATTTTTCGGAACAGATTATTCTTATCCGTAGAATACAGTTAATCTGTAGAAATCGGTTTCTACATATTTTTTAGAATTTTTGTAATGTGTAGATTTTGATTTCTACATGTTTTAAATTTACAGTAAATCTGTAGAATTCGGTTTATACTTGTTTTAGATTTATAGTAAATATGTAGAAGTTGGTTTCTACATGTTTTAGATCGATAGGTTAAGCGCGGAATGTGTATTCTAAATATTTTTAGAAAACTCTTATTTACGTAGATCATGTATTCTAAACGTTGTAGATTCAATGAAAAAAGTAGATTTTGTTTTCTACTTTGTAGAATGTCAATTCTACTTTATTTAGAACATAATTTGAAATTATGATTTAAACATTTCTAAAAATGAAAAAGAATACCACTAAGTTTATATAGGTATTTTATTAGTAGTTACTATTTTTCCAAATTTTTTTTGTTTGTAAAACTATTTATTTAATTTATTTTCAGAAATATTAAAGGATATTATAGGCAAAAATGGTACAAATATGAGATTAGTCTAAATGGACATAGTTTCTATTTTTTTGCTCTAAAAAAACAATTTTCCCAAATAATTAATACTGCACATCTTTGTATCTACAACACACTTGCACCAAACAACCACAACCACCACCAAAAGAGTACACGTCATCGTCACACTAGCTTCCAAAGCTCCAACAACACAACCTCCTTTCCTCTTTCTTAATTCTCTTTGAATCTTCACCATGATGAACAAGTCTGATGTCCTGCTTTCTTACTACATAGACTAGTTTCCACAGCCGAGTCCACAGATCTCCAGCACCGGTCCACCTTTCGCCACAAACGGATTAACTCTAACCCACAAGAGCGTCAAGATGGAAGCAAGAAGAATGGACCAAACCACAATAATCGTAGGCATCCTATCTTGCTTCCCAAGCATACCCTTGAGGAACGGATACAAATGAACAATGACCCATAGAGCGAAGAAGAGCCTCCCAAAGAGAGGTCCCCAAGAGTCATAACCATTGCTAATTGCATCCGATACACCAACAATAACTCCGATGATGTTTATGATCAGAAGCGTCGTCGGAGGAATCAGCAGAGTCGTCCATTTGAAAATGTAAAGCTCAGAGAAAGCTCCATCGTCTGCTGCTTTTGACGTGACCGTGAAGTTAGTATCAACTCCAGCTAGGACTTTGAGCAAGCCTTGAAAGAGAGCAAAGAGATGCGAAGAGGCTCCTCCTATCACCCAGAACTGCTCGTTTCTCCACCAGTCGTCGATCCCCACGCCTCCCCATTGCATCTCGAGGATCCCAGTTACTGCTATGGACAAGAACATGAGCATGAAGAGGATCCCTGCGTAGTTGCTAATCTCGGGGACGATGAATTTTCCGGTGAGTAGACAGACAGCCGGGAGAGAGCAGTAGACGATGAGGGGAAGTGAAGTCCATGGGTAGACAACAGAGTTGATGTAAGAGAATCTCTCCAACCATTTTAAACCGCCACCGTAACCATACCATATGGGACAATGTCTGCTCAAGAAAATCTCAACAGAGCCAAGAGCCCAACGTAGGACTTGATGAAGACGATCAGACAAGTTAATTGGAGCTGATCCTTTGAAGGCTGGACGCTTTGGCATACAGTAGACAGATCTCCACCCATGGCAATGCATCTTGAAACCGGTTAAGATATCTTCAGTAACCGATCCATAAATCCACCCAATCTGCGTGTAAGTAGAGAAGAACTTTTGTACTTTTCTTAAATGTCTGAAAAAAACTTATGTAATTAGTTTTATTTTAACCTCTTTGCCCCATTCGGTTTTATCTTCGTATCCGCAGCTAATGACTTGAATGGCTTCTCTCAACAAACACGCGGGGCTTGCGTTACGAGGAACTCCACCTTCTTGCATAACAGCAGAAGCAACGAAAACAGGAGATTGTCCAAACTTCTTCTCCAGTTTCAGTTGGTTTGCTTCAGATCTCTTCTCAACGTTTGACACTATGACAATCAAAAGCAGCTACTGATTTAGTCTTGTAGACTTTCAACAAAGATAAAAAACCAAACAATGAAACGTGTTTTTTCTTTTCTTTTTACCTGCAACGATGGCACCTTCTTGGATGTTCTCCACAGCATGAATCTGCGTTGAAGTAGTGTCTTTAAGGTTTGTTTTGTTATCTTTAGCCTTTGTTTTACCCTTCTTTCTCAACCCACAACACAAACAACACCATTTAGGCCAACAGTTGCATGTTTTTCCTGGTGGTTTCTTCTTTTTCGGTGCATCAAAACCATACAGCGCTTGTCTTCTAAAGACACAACCTGTCCCGACATATATCGGTCCTTGTATCCCATCAAGACCCTTCATGTTAATCTGTTTCCACACACCAGAAAATGAGAAAGGAGGTAGAGAAAGTAGAAACAATAAACAGAAGAAAGCAAAAAAGAAGCATACATCGAAGAAGACCACGTTGCGATTAGAGTATCGATCGTGTCTATCAATCCCGTCAAACCTCTGAGGGAACTGAACGTAGCAAACTTTCTTTCCGGATTGAGGATCCATCATGAAACACATAGCTTCTCTAATCGCCTTGCTGTTGTTGATGTAGTGATCACAGTCCACGTTTAGAAGGTAAGGCGCGTTTGATAAAACAGCAGAGACTCGGATCTTTAAGAAAACAAAAAGTAAAAATGAGTTCTAGTTAAACTAAAGCTTAGGAAAGCAAAAAAAAAACATATTGATGCATACCAAAGAGTTCATAGCTCCAGCTTTCTTATGGTGATCAAAACCAGGCCGCTTCTCACGAGAAACGTACACTAGACGAGGTAACTCATTCCCATCTGTATCACGAACTCCACTGTGTCCCAAGAACACCTGTCATTTTTCGAAAAATCTCTCAGAAAGGCTTTGGTCTTTTTTTCTTTGAACAACAAGTACTTATATTAAAATTAAAAGCTGTTGGGCTAAGTCGGTTACAACCGGAGAGATAATCACATTACTTATAACGAAAAATAAAAGTGGTTAAGGAAAGAATGAATCCGTAGAAAATCTTCGCTTGTAGTCATAGAGCCCGCGTTCGACACAAAGAAATCAAAAGAAAGGCTTTGGTCTAATGACATATTCGAGAAGCAGAGTTTCCAGGCCTGAATCATGAGTAGAATTATGATTACCTGAATCATGCCGGGATGGTCTCGAACATTGTTTCCAGGCCAAGGAGTACCATCTTGCATAGTCCAACCTTCCTCAGGCACTTTCTGAGCTGTAGCAACCAATGCATTTATCTTCACCTTAAACTCCTCATAATCTCTCTGCAACAAACAAACAAACCAAAAATATTCATTTACCAGACTCATAAAACAAAATTATAATAAAGTGTAAGTAGCAATGGAAACCTTCATAGCACGACGTTCCCTGACAAAAGAAGGATGAACTTTATTCTTCAAGTAATCCATCTTCTGGCAAAAATACCACTCAGGTGCTCGCGGCTCGATACTGAACTTTTTACAAAACGGAACCCATTTTCTAGCGAACTCGGCTGTGTCAGAAAGAGCTTCAAACGTAAGCATAGCTGCTCCATCATCAGACACATAACACGCAACCTTGTCCACGGGATAGTCAACGGCAAGAATCGAAAGAACGGTGTTTGCTGTAATCAACGGTGGTTCTTTCAACGGATCCACCGTACTCACAAACACATCAACAGGTGCTAATCCCGAAGGTTTTCCTTCCTTCTCGTACCTAACGTAAGATAAAAGAGTGTTTTCAAACAAGTTTCGGACGAGAAGATCAAGTCTTTTTTATGTTTTATGTATATATATATACCTGAGAGAGAGCCTGTCGAGGTATGTTTCGCGTTGTATAGGATACCATTTGGGGAACTGGTCAAGAATCCAAGAAACGGCGAACCATATCTCACATACAACTGATGTTAACCATAATCCATAAGCATCATTTACGGGATGTAGAATTCTGTAATGGAAGAAAAGACAGAGAATGGCGAGCCGACACAGAATCAACATCCTGTAAGGATTTATTCTGCTTGAACGAATGGGTAGCTTTCTTGACAGAGGCTGTCTTCCTTCATCCATCCTGATTAATGTTATAAAACATCATTAAGAAATGTCACAAAAGCATTATTTATTAAGGTAATCAGTTGGTTTGAACTTATTACATAGGCATGTCAGGATCATCAAGCTCCTCGTCATCATTGACATCATGTTTAATGACATGGAGCTTTTCGGCTTGTCGCTTCTTCCAGACTTCCATTCTATCCTTCCAAGCAACACTTCCATATCCATATTCCGCAATATCTTTCTGAGGAACCATTGATCTTGCTTGTGCTGTAAGAAAACAACAAACCAAACCATTTCATAACTCACTTAGATGGTGAATAATTCATATAAAGAACAATAAAGATAGGAACATACAAGGTGCATAAGAAGAATCTGTAAACGGTGCAGGATGGACTCGATTCCCATATCCAGTCGAAGGAGGGAGGATAAGAGCATGACGATCAGAATACATATCATCATCCTGAAAGAAAAAACACAATACAAATATAATTTAATAAAAAAAACATAATCAACAAAACCCTTTTGGATAATTCCTCACCTCATCACCGTAAGTCAAGAGAGGAATCTGAGATCCAGGTGAACCACCGCGACCAGTGTTAAGACGTGAAGAGAGTGCAGCTTCAGCAACAAGTTCAGGGTCCATCATCCCATCATGATCAAGATCAAGATCATCATCATCGTCCTCTTCGTCGTCTCCTTGGACGCGTGGACTACCTTTAATCCGTTTGTAACGGGTTTTGCACTGAGGACAAGCTTGGTTTCCTTCTCTACGTTCATACTCGTAGCAAGGTCTACAAACCGGGAACGCGCACTCGTTGCAGGCAACAAATAGCTCGCCGTTAACCGATAGTTCGATATCATCACCACAGATTTGGCATGTTTGGCCACTCAGTTCTTGTAATGATCGTATCTATATAAGCAAAAATCCACAAAGATTTTTTTAAAAAAAAATCAATCTTGACAACATCAAACTTCTCAAGTAAAACAAGAAGAATAATAATAGATTAAAAAAAATCAACTTCCATTAAACTTATTGCTACTGCTACAAACAAAAATAGAATTAAGATTTGATCAGGACAGCTTGATTCCAGCTGACAGCATCACTAATCTCTGCCGACACGTATGAATCATGCAGAATTTCGAAAAATGAAAACAGAACAACGAGGGAAACAAAAAAAATATGAAAAGTAAAAAGTCACATCATGATTCTCATAATCTTAGATATCCAAAAAAAAAATGAAGATGCTCTGAGAGAGGAAAACAGTTTAAGAGCCTCACCCTGGCATTCTCGTCGGCGTTGATGAGAACGAACTCGTTCCTGTTGTGAGACCCTGCAATGAGTCGACCACCTGTATTCATGATGCCCTTCTCCACCCCCAAAGAACACGATCGTGCGATATTCAGCTCAGAGACCTTGTTGACCCACCCGGATAATGGATCCTGACTGTTGAGCTCCCATTACATAATAGACTCAGAGCATGCAGTTGAGAGACCGAATCGACTAAAATGAGTATTGGGTTTGGGATTATATATACTTTTAATACAACATTTTTTTAAACCAAAAAAAAGAAAGAAAGAAGATGAGGACACTTTCTCGGAAACAGCTATTGATTGATTCCACAACAAGCAACCAACAAAAAAACTTTGGATTCCACTGATTGTTCACTGTTTCTAAAGAATTTTACAGACTGAGAACCAAAAGAGAGAGAGGGATTCAGACACTAGAGAGTTGTGTTGAAATGTGGACAGCAAAATTGAGATCATTCACCCTTTTTATACAAAAACAAAATTAAAAAAAAAATCAACAAATGATGCACAGAGAGAGACGTCACATAATAAGTGGGTCCCTAGAAAAACGACGATGACTATGGACCATGGTGATGGTGGAGCTGGACTGTGCTCCACCTCCAAGAGTTGTTGGTAAGATACAAAAAGAACAAAGAAAAAAAACACATAATGGGTTCTTCAATCTTCTACCAAGCGATCGATTGAGGGAGAGATATTTTGAGGGAGGTGTTTCTGGGAAATGAAAGCTAAAAACTGTTTCCCAATACGGATCCTGGTCAGGATAATTTCTTTTGTACTTTTTTTACAGCACTGTCATTTTTCAAAAGGTCCCTAAAGTTTCTTTTTTTTTGATCAAACCTTACTCTTATAAAAGTTACTCTCCATAAATGGAGAAAGTGTGCATACACGAAGACAAAGCCATCCATGGCAAACAACAAACAGCTATTACAAGGAAGCAAATGCAATATAGAAAGATAGGGGCAAACAAAGCACTTAAACAACTAATGATGTCGAGAAGTCCTCTAATTTCAGTGACCATCGAACTGTAAAGTAAGATGAAGCCTTGGAAATTAGTGACCACGGGCAGTGATATAAATCCCAAAATTGAAGCAGCAACAAGTGCACAATCAACAATCTTCAACATGGCTACAAAGCCTTTGATTAGAACTTCAGTGTTAGAAGTATCTCTAATCTTCAACAATACATTCCCTAGTCCCTAAAGTTTCTATTACCCTCTATTATAGACCCATATCTTACTGTTTTATGGAAACCAATCATTTTTCTTTTTTTCAGAAATGTTCGTTCAAAAGACATAACTTTAACTTTCAAAAGATATATGATTGGACGATTAGAATTACTTTGCGGATTATTGGATCATTTATTATAAACGTCCAAAGTTTATTATGTAACACGTGAATTGTGTAACGATGGAAAAAGAAAACTTAAGTGTGTGAGTCTTTTTTTGCGTGAAGCTTCTAATTAAGTTGGTACATTAACATAAGAATACTTGCCTTTTCTTGATTAATTAATGTTTATGCAAATCCATAACCGTTGGATCGGTATCTTTCCGGACCAACTTTGAATAAACAATTTGTAACTTTGTGAGTTTTTAAAACAATTAACAAAAGGACGATATATATCTTGTCGGTGGCATAACCTTTTTCATGGTAGAAATAAAACTTGTTTTCTTATATATGAAAAACTCATTAACGTTATATCGCTTAACTATACAATCAGCCGACAGAACATGTAATTTGTAAACTACACAAGCAGAATGTTCAAAGCATCGAGCATACCAAAATAAAAATTATCATTCATATATAAACCAACTATGATGAAGTGAACAAAGTATATACCCAAATGTATAGATAGTCAGTCTTATTTTTGAATTCTAGTGGGGATATGGTACGTTTGCATATATACAAGATCTCTTTACTCTGATCGTCATCTCTAGATGATCAGTACATACATGTCAAGAGTCGCTAATGTTTATAGCCGACAATGTTATCAATGCATCATCGACTACTATATCTTAATTACCGAATTATCGTAAATATAGTATTGTTAGAATGTCTCCATCATTGCAGTATTAGGTTTATATCGGTTTCTCTGATGGCGAAAAGATAACCAAATCATTATTTGGATGGTACGAAGTTATTCATTCCAAATATATATTAAATATACGATGGTCACAAGTCAACTAGATATAAAATACGCTCAGTGCCGTCACTCCTAGGCTCCTAGCTATAATCTATAGTCCTATGTACAGTTGTTAGTTTACCTAAAAGAAAGTATCATTTTTAAACTGCTAAGAACAACATTATCGGTAGAAACGTTTTTGGGTTCTTAATTTTTTTTTTGTTTTTTGTTTTCTAATTTAGAAAAATAAAAATAAAAATGAACCAACCACGGACCGCCACGTATCAGTGGGATTCACGAACAATACAAAAACCAAACAAAACGTCTTTTATTTAGCTACTTCTACCCTCAGTTTTGGTGTTTTTTGTGGACCTTTCCCCCTTAAAAAACTTCAAATTTGCCCCGATAATATTACTCTAAGTGGCTCCAACAAAATAGTTAGCAGTAGGCACTGACAACCACAAACAAACAAACAAAAATATCAAAGCGACAATTACAAAATATCATTAATTTAGGCAGACGTGTGGCTAATTTAATCGATTGGATAAGTTGTTACGTGTGTTTTAAAAGATATACGACGTACATGCTGACATGCATCACATGCAGTCGCAACATGCGCTTTGACAAATTGTTTTGATTTTGGCTGTACGTCCATTCATGTGTTTATACAATTTTTATTCTCGTTTGATTAGTTCATCGTATTCTTACTATTGACAGTAACTATGGCATCCAATATAAAATTACACAAAATCGTGTTTTAACTTCTTTTCACTTGTTGCATAACATAGACGTCGTAAAACAAACCTCTACAAGAGTTCATCATCGGGGTGTACAAATATTCGTCGGTCGATATACGGGCCATTATTAAATTAGGCGCATTTGATGGCCTACAACTCCGTAAGCCCCCACCAAATCGGACAATTTATATATAATTGCTACATAGACATTCAAAAATCATAATTAATCAAATATCATAAACGTGTAACATCGGCACCGACGGAAACTTACATCAGTTACCTATTCGTTACTTTGATTATTTGTATTTATTAACAACGATGCAATACGTCAGAGATGCTTACGGGACCCACTGATGCATACCTCCATTATCCAATCCTGAAAAAAATCAAAACCTCCTGCAACCATTTTTTTTTGTTTAGAGAAAACACTGCATGTAGTTTGAGCTTTGCATTAACCAACCAAGCGGTACACTGTGAAATACAGCTGCGAATGGCATCGCTATTTGAAAACGATTACAGGGTTTACTGACTTCAATTAAAAAATAAGTTGGTGAAAATTTGGTAGTAAAATATGAGAACAACAATAGAGGTGCCCAGCAAACTAATGGGCTATTACTAATAAAGATCCATTTAACACTTGCGTACTTTGAAATATTTGTAAGTGTAAAAAACAGAAAAAAGATGTGGCTGCTGGGATTCGAGCCCAGGTCTCCACGGCCACAACGTGGAATTCTCACCACTAAACTACAGCCACTTTGGTTGTTAGAGCAGTAACATGTAATCTTCTTGATTCGTTTCCACGAAAACCGTTCGTATGCATTATCCGTTGCTCTTCTTCACCAAAGCCTAACACAACGCTTCATTAATCCTGTTTTAATTACTTTTAATCACTGGTCACCAGTTATCAGTCCTCTACTCTCGATCCTCCCACACTAATAAGCCTTTTAATTACTCTTAATCACCACTAACCCAAAAAAATCAGTATAAATTCGAGCTATCTCTAGCCAATGTGATCACACAACACGAAAGTACCAAAACTAAAGCTACACCACCAAATATAATATGGCTTCAAACACCACTTTCCTCTTCGCCACCGTCGCACTTCTCGGCGTCATCCTTCTCCAAAACACCACCGTCGCAGGCAGGGATCTCCCGACGACGACAGAGTCAACCAACATAGCGGCGAGACTCCAAATCGGGGGACTAATGGAGTGTTGGAACGCATTGTACGAGCTTAAATCATGCACTAACGAGATCGTTCTCTTCTTCCTCAACGGCGAAACCAAACTCGGTGTTAGTTGTTGCGAAGCCGTCGACGTAATCACGACCAACTGTTGGCCTGCGATGCTGACTTCTCTCGGCTTTACATCTGAAGAAGCTAATGTCCTCCGTGGCTTTTGCCATGATCCAAACACTAGCGGCTCTTCTCCAGCTGCTTCTCCCAATAAAGCTTGACTGTGATTTGCCTTATTAATACAAGCATATGGTTATAATAAATCTTCTAATATTAGCCTCACTGCAATGATTTTTGTGTTTCAAGTTTCTTTGTATTTACCAAATCAAAGACTGATTAAGATTTTAATTTAAGCCCTTGAACTCTTTTTCATGCATTGAATATCAGATCAAAGATCGATCAAGATTTTTTTTTTTTTTTTTTGAATCAGAAATACTTATTATCCCAAGTGCCAAAACATGAAAAGGAAAAACAGAGAAAGGTTCTCTTACAAATTAGGTGACTTGTTTAAGAAGAAACCAATTCACTTACATAAAAACGGAAAACGAAGAGAGGCACAGACATAAAGCCATAATCGAACAGTAGTGACCTTCGGTTAGGAAATATGGCGAGTCACTTCACCAGCGTTTGTGTTTTTTAGGTAACCATAAGTTCAAAACAAGCGTTTGCTATCAAGACGCAGAAACTTAGCGTTTCAAGCATTTTCCTTGACAAATTTTTTTAGTTGATGAATCATGTAAAAGGAAAACTGACGTTGCATTTCATGTAATGAATTTTTGGAATAGAGAACAAACATTAATCCAAAGAAAAAGAAAAAAATCTTGATATTGTTCAAACTTCTTTCATGGTGCTGCTGCTTCGCTTTCGACTTCCTCTGGCTTCGCCTCTGTTTCTGTCTCTTTCACAGTCGCATCGTCCATCACTTTCTCCTCACAAACAGTCTCTTCATTCCTAACCTTCTGCTCACCAGCCGGAACATTTTTCTCTGCTGCCGGAGATTTTGTCTCTTTTATCGGAGATTTGATCTCTTTGGGTGGAGATTTTGCCTCGGACAAAGCTGTTTTCAGATCTGTAGTTACCGGAGTCTTTTCCGGTGTTGTCTTCTCGTCCTCCATTGTTTTCTTCTCTGCCATGGCCTATTAACCAAAAATCACAAACGACATTATATAATAACATCCCAAAAGCTACTACATTAACGTTTTAGCGACTTACTTGAAGGAACAAGTTTCTAAGAGATTTCGCAGCGTCGACCTTCTGATCTCCAAGAAGCAAAGTCTCAAACTCCTCCGGTGCCGGAGCTCCGGCTGACGTCAGAACTTTTGGCTTTAGTGCACAATTCCCCATGTTGCTATGCTTTTATTATTATCTGGATCGAGTTATTATATTAAGAACAAGAGCTGCTGTTATATAGGCATGCACACACACATGTAGTGTATTTAGCTTTCCCCGTCCATTGCGTTACGCGGTTTAATTACATTATATGAGATGGAGATCCAGATAGACTATAAGACGATTGTTTTTCCTAATACGATAATATTATCCGCTTTTTTTTTGGTATTTAGATTTCTACTTTCACTAAGCAGAAATAACGTTTAAATGACTAATTAATGCCGAAAGTTTTAATAACGGAATGCTGAATCCTGTATATCTTGGATTAGAGATTGCAATAATATGTTTTCCATAATAATTAAATGTAGCAGCTAGTAGTTTTCCTAAAGGGAGTTAGTTTACTTTTTTTTGCTACAGCTTTAACTTTTTTTCCAGCCTGTTGGTAATTTAATGAAGAAGCTGGCGAGATTGGCGTTGGACGATTTGTCAGTTTGTCAAGTGTAATTCTCTAGTAACCCAGTAGTGTAGTTACATAGTTGGTGGACCAAAAAAAGAAACTAAAAAAGAGAGTTTATGCTAACATCATTATTATTAATAAATGGGTTTAGGAGTAGACTGCAAGAATGTTTGGATTCACAATTATTGGTTGGTAGGGTTTTTAAGTTTGATTATGTTCGTTAAAATTGAAGAACCAACTCTAGTGTTAGCTAGACTAAGATGATGATTAATACTTTTGAGATATTTTGGCACCCATTCCCTGGTCCAACAAGTCCCATCACATTAAGTAGAAGAACAAAAGAGCTGGGAAACAAAAACAATCTGGTTCCGTAACTGGTAATCTGGTACCATCAAGTGGTAGTCTTAAGCAGTACAATATCAAGTATCAACCCATGGAAGCTTCAAGATTAAGACCAATGCTAATGATGGTGTCACCGAGGAACTCCCAGCTCTAAAGAGACGATAAGAAATAGGAAGAAAATCAGCAAACAATATTCAGAATATGAAAAAAAAAGCGGAAGAGTTTCTGCATTGTAAATTGCACGATCAATCGTAACTGGGTTTCAATGCAAGAAAAATCCCAAAATGTGTGGATCCAAGATTAGTAAAACTTTGAAGGAACAAGTCCTTGTGAACCATAACCATACATGGGACAAAAGAGTTCAAAACTAGAAGAAAAAAACATTATTCTTCATCATTCATTCATTTTGCCTGAATGCAAGTCGTGGTAAAGTTCTAATTATTTTTGTTGGGATTATTTGTTCGCCTTATAAAGATCCAGGCAGCAGACCGGGGGTCACAAAGGCGTGGCAAGTCCTATCGAATTAAGTAGAGGAACACAAGTCAGAGAAGCAAAGCTTTAAGACATAACACAAGCAAGTAAGAATCTAAGACCAACCATATATTCCTATCTAAAGTCTGTCAAAAGTTTAGATCCTTATCATGCATTGTATGTACTTCCTCATCGAACCATACTGAGTGAAGAAGACACAATTGATGCACAGCTTTTGTTTACTTTATTAAAATTTATTTAGTGAAGCAGTTTTGATTGTTTAAGTCTTAAAAATAGAACAGACTAACGAAAATAGTCTTGCCACACACACACACACAGCTACGCTTCTAATCAAGAATATCATCTAAACCACCAATAACGAATTTTAGTACGGTTTCATCTTAAACATTGCCATGAAAGAGTATCAACCCCATTCCAAAAAAAAAAGAGAACTAATCATTACATCTTCAGCTTCGATTTTATTTTCAAAGTGATAAAGCATGAAAATATATACAATCTACTCACAAAAACTAGCACAAAGGCAACAAACTTAAGGAAAAAAAAGGATGAGAATTTACCCAGGGAAAGCCAGCTCCAGCAGGAGGAATCGGCAGCGATGCTTGAACGGAGCCGAGCTGAAGCAACCGCACTATGAAGTGGGATCATCGTTTCAACGCTTCCCAAAGCAGACAGAACCCTTCACATTTCAAACATGGCTCTTCTCTAAATTTCTGAAGACTTTATAGGCAATTAAGGATTAGGAACTGAGTGTGGTCACCTTGAAGCGCGAGGGATGGATTGGGAGACTGAAGCAAAATGAGATGAAGTCGTCGTCGTCGTTGTGGGTTTAAGATTGAGGCACTTTTGAGTTACGGTTCTTGATCTCGATACTAAGTTTCTTGAACCACTCATTAGAGCTGATCTGCAAACCGATGCCATCTCTGTCTTTTAGATTCCTAAATTTGTTTTTCCTTCAACTGGAGAATCTGGAGGAGAGGTGAAATGGACTAAACCCTACAGCGAAACGCCGTCGTTTGACCTTTAATTAATTTTATTCATACACCGATCACGGATTCCATTCAGCTTCCGACCAGAAGTGACCAAGAGTAACATACAATCTCATTTGCCGTCAGATTCAATGGGCCAAAACTGTAGTAATATTCAGGCCCAATAGTTATCACATTGAGCAGAGACGGAGGATAGAAGCGTCATAGCATGTGGGGAATAAATAAAAGATACTATTTAAATGCAGAGATATTTTGTTTGCCCGGAACGAGGAGAAAGAAATCTTTGTTTTCCTAAAGAGCACACAGTCACACTCACATGATGGTGGGCCTATCCCACTAACCATTTAACCGCACCTCCTAATCATAGTTCTGGGCAGCCCTAGAAAATATCTTAACCCTAGTTACTACGTCATCTCCCTCTATAAATGAAGAGGTTCCGTCTTATCATCTCAAATCACAAGTCTCTTTCTCTCTCTCATTATTTTTCTCCGTTTTTAAAACAAAAAAATGTCTGCAGAAGTAGAGTACCGGTGCTTCGTCGGGGGCCTAGCATGGGCCACCGGAGATGCTGAGCTAGAGAGGACGTTCTCACAGTTCGGCGAAGTTATCGATTCAAAGGTCCGTTACACACGAGAGATCGGACTCCAGGATGGTTCTGATCCTCGGCGGATCTGATTCCGATCTGTGTTTCTCTGTTACTTGATTCGATTACTCTGTTACTATGTTCTTTGTTACTACTGTTACTTGCTTTGTCCCATCGGTACGTTTAATCTTCCTGCTGCTTTTACGAGCCCGGAGAACGTTACGATTTCTTTGTTTCCATCCATCATCGCTTTTTTTGATTCATTCAGCTTGCTCTGTTGCTGATGGTTGTTTTTGATATGGTTATTGACAGATCATTAACGATCGTGAGACTGGGAGATCGAGGGGATTCGGATTCGTGACCTTCAAGGATGAGAAGTCCATGAGGGATGCTATCGATGAGATGAACGGAAAGGAGCTCGACGGACGTACCATCACCGTCAACGAGGCTCAGTCTAGAGGAAGCGGCGGTGGAGGAGGCCGTGGTGGAGGTGGATACGGTGGCCGTGGAGGTGGTGGTTACGGTGGAGGCGGCGGTGGATACGGTGACAGACGTGGAGGTGGAGGTTACGGATCTGGAGGTGGCGGCCGTGGAGGCGGCGGTTACGGTGGAGGTGGAGGATACGGTGGTGGTGGTGGCAGACGTGAAGGAGGTGGTGACGGTGGATACGGAGGAGGCGGTGGATGGTAATCGATAATGAAGTGGTTGTTTTGCTGCCTCCTCTGTTATCGGTTTAGATTTGCTTCCGTATGAATGTTTCTCCGGTTTGGTTTGGTTCTGGATTTCTTGTTTACTTTTTTGTTGTAACGGATCGTTAAAGTCTTGCTTGCCTGTAACGAAATGTTAAATCGCATCTTGTTCTCTAATTGATTAGCTTCTCTTGATTTCTCTATTTTCACCGTCGCGTAATACTCATTCGTCGGCCGGTCAGCTATTATGAACACATTTATATAATTAAGCTTATGTTTTTAAATTATAAGTGTTATTCGACAGTCCTTTTGATTTAAGATGCTCATCATTATTGCGTTTAAGAGATTGAATAGATGATATGAGTTGTTATAGATTTAGACCAGATCTTATCTTTTGACTTTTGATTAAGAATATATAAGCTAAAAAGACAGAAATATACTCCGAATATTCTCTTTCCGTTTTTATAATTATACTTTTCTTCAATGTCGACATATTTTTCACAAGTAAAGATATACTCGATTATTTGAAACGTATATAAAGATTTCAACATTCCCAAAAAGGTTTATTTCAGTGTTGAATATAATAAATTTTGAAGTAACAAATTGGCCAATAATCTCTCTCCAAAACAGTTTGAAAGTACCCAAATGTATTTATGGCAAAATGTGAAGGAACAGATTTTCTCCATGAAATGATCTTAACATAACTATTAACAGAATCACGTAATTTTTAAGCTGTATGATCATATCTTTGCTCTTGTATAATAAACTATTTAAAGCTCCGACTAGGAAACATTATGTGCAGTTGTTGAACAGAGTTCTTGATTGCTTTGTCAGAAAAAAGTAACTCTGCGTTTGTTCACAAAATTTAGAAGAGTGTGAAGATTCTCCATTTGCCAACTTCTTATGATCAAAGATATCGAAACAAAGTAGGTTTCTGCATCTAATTGAGCTTACATAAGGATTCGTTTGTCAAGTTGCAGAAGGACCAACCACTCGCTGAGGAATATAATATAAGTATATAACACTTGGTCTTCGCAAGAAAATGCTTACCCTTCCCTTTCTTTTTTTTTATTCCCTACATATTCGTGGAAAGCTACTGTGATGATAGTTTACACTGTCTAGGGGCAACGTGTTTCAAGTATGGCCTTGTTATCTTCATATATAAGAAGAATGGAAGCCCAATATATGGAATAAAATCCAACAAATCTTTACTCAAGTGTAACTTTTCATATATCACCAAAGTAAAGATGCAGAGTATCCCTCCCATATTGAGTAACAACCAATTCATTCAGATGTTCCTGTAAACGAATCACTGTACAGCTAAGGAGATTCCCCCAAAGCTCAAACTTAAGTACTGTACGTGGGGGATATCTGTGTAATTACTACCATTTTAACACCTCTTGCCCTAAGGCAAAGAAAAAGAAAAGACGATGCGAATATATACACTGTGAATGGACTACTTGCAGTCAGAATCCCGTAAGCAACTTGAACCCTATATATATCTCTGGAATATATTATGCGCCAACCAGCCTCATGATTAAGATTCATTTACATGGTTTGAACTTTTCTTTCTTGTAACGTAAGTTTTATACTCTAATCTATTCAGCTACCACAACCAGGAGAAATATCTATAACCAGGAGTAGCACAAATGCAAGTATCTCCAAGAAGAGTGATACAAAGAAGTTACAGGTAAAAGTCATTAACAGTAAATGCAACACAAGTTTTCAAAATCCACCAAGAAAAGTAACTGTTTAACCAACTGAAGACCAAATATGCAAATGAATGACCAAGCAAAAGGCATAGTTGGCAAACTTCCAAGGTAGAGTTGACCCCTTTTCACATCATATTTGATTTGATGTAGCTTGAAATAAATGGCCAAAAAAGATCATAGTTGACAATCAACAATAAAGTTTGATCCCCCAACTTCATTTCCTGCAACGACTTTAAAATTCAGAAGAACCTTTTGGTAGCTTGTCCCATTGATAAGAAATCTTAATAGCCAATTAATGTGATCCAGTTTATCTGCAATTTATTTTACTGTTCTAGTCAAAGAACTAACAGAGAATTTTCTCCGGAGGACAGAGTTTTCCACAAAGTAGATGAATATTGACATATAATTTACTAACTTCCCTAACCTTAATCTAGAACATAGCTCATCTCTAACTGACTTGGCATGGTAGATAAGTAATCACGTACAGCAAATCTTCCTGCCTAGCTTCAAACTCAAAATGTAATAAGGAAAAAAGAACTTAGAACCAAAGTATTATAAGTGATTTGTTCGGATCTTTTAGATACTGATCTCCACCAATATTGGCTGATATTCTCTTTTACTGCTCGCTAGGCGATTCCTATGGAGACATGGACTTTAAATTATCTTCAACTCCACAAGATATTTGTATTAACAACTGGCACTATCCAAACTCATCTTACATCTTCTTCTTTATAAAAAGGAAGCCTTCTGGAGCATAAGTGCACATATCATCCTCTTGACTTGCAATCTTCCCATCCATAAAAAAAAATCTCTTATCACAATGGCATCAAGCTCAGTGTCTTCTCACAGCTCTGGTTCGTGGACAGCTAAGCAGAACAAAGCCTTTGAGCAGGCTCTAGCAACCTATGACCAGGATACTCCTAACCGATGGCACAATGTTGCCCAAGTTGTTGGTGGAAAAACAACGGAAGAGGTAAAGAGACACTATGAACTCCTTGTGCAAGATATCAACAGCATTGAGAACGGTCTTGTCCCGTTCCCAAACTACAACACCAATGGCAGGCTGTTTCAGGAAGAAAAGAGGTATCTATTTAACTACAGTAGACGTTTATATAGCAAAACAAGCTACCAAAGTTGTGATAATGTTAGTTCAAGATACGTCTGTAGAGATTTTATAATCAACGTCTCTCACTATTGTGTTTACATAATATGTAGGATGAGAAATATGAGGCTGCAGTGAATAAAGAAGATACACTGATCGGTTCTTCTCTCAGCCATCCATCTCAATTGGCAAATTGTTGTTTACTTTCCCCCAAAAGCTTAGACGCTACCAAATCTCTCAGATACCTCAAATCTTTAATCATTCAAGTTGTGTTAGGTTTATTTTGTAATGAAAAGTCCAACTTCATGATGAATCATTGTCTTTTAACTATTGCTGAAAATAAAGAAGAAAGTCTCGGTCACATACGATGAAAAATCTACCTGAACTCAGCCATTTCTGAGAGTACAAATAATGTTTTAATGAAGACTCAGTCATGGCGGGAAATATGATGGTTGCAAAAAGACAACGGATCCTTATTTACACCTTTATTGCATATTGAATAATGAGCCTCTTAGAGAAATTTGGGCCTAAATGCCCATTTAAATGAATAAATTCTGTCTTGTTTGCTTCGTGGTTGACATTTCACAGCGATGGACGGTTATGTTTCATTCAGACACCACGAGTTTCTATGGCTCGATGATCGCCGTCGCAAAAGGAATAGCTTGGTCCGGTTGCTAGTATTTCCAGATGAAATTCATGGCTTAAATCAAATCCGTTGATTATCGCATTCTAGAAAATGATACGTAAACGACAAGACGGATTAACAAATGAAGCCACTGGTTGAATCAAATTTAGTAATCTCAATGCATCTTAAACGGAACCAAAACCAGTATTCTATCGAGTTCCTGAAGAAGTAATCAAACAATGTAACCAAAAACAAATCGAAGGCCAAAGCTCAATCACGAACAAAACATATTTTTTTTAAGTGTTGGTGGCACGAGTGTAGATCTGCTGGCTAGAGTGAGCAGCGACCATCCTGATCACACCTTTGGCCATCAGCTCCCTAATCGCCCTCCTTGCTAGAGAACCGTTAATCTGGTCCAATGTGGATCATCAGAGTGTTATGCTTAAGATCATATTAATTATATTATTACTAATACGGACCAGAGTGTTATTCTTAGATCATATAAAAAATATACCCTCATACGGTCAGAGAGAATGGAAGGAGTGATGAGCTTGAACTTGGGAGCTTCAGTGAGAAGCTTGTCGTAAGTAGCCTGATCAAACAACACCATGTTGTTCACCTTCTCCTTTTGCTTCCCCTTGCTCCACTTCTGTTATCCACAACATTCAACAATGATACCAATATCAATAGTCAAACAAAAGTATTCATCATTTCACCAACTCAACTTATTAAACATGACAGTTCACAGAAACCCAAATGTAGCTAACATGCATATGTTAATAGGGGACATGATAGAAAACGAACCTTCTTCTTCTGCTTTCCACCTCCGGATTTGGCCGGCTTAGATGACGGCGGTGGAACCTTGTCCTTCTTCGGCGCCTGTAACAAGTAACACGAATGTAACGATTAATACGAGAAAAATAGATCTGCTTAGACATAAACAGAAAAGAAACAGTAGTGATACCATGTTGATGTTGGTTTGGACGGAGAAGCGAACGGCGAAGGAGAAGCTGAAAAATGAGGAGGAGGAGGAGGCTGAGGTATTAAACAAATAAGAGTTTGTTCTCCCTTAGGGTTTCAAACGACCAGTATTCGTCAGAGCCCTTAGTGGGCCGGGTCTAAATAAGATGCCCAGTTGTACGAGGTATTCCAACATAGGGCCCGATATAAATCTTTTGGGACACGTGGCTCGCACAGAAAGTTTATAAAATTTTACTCCCTTATTCTCTGTCTGTAATAAACTTGCCAAATCTGAAATCTTCTATTTGCAGATCAATCCCAATCTCTTCCTCGTTTTTGTGCTCCACGAACATTCGTAAGTCTCTGTCTTCCTCTGGTTATTCGTATACAGCCTCTCGAATCCAGCTTTAGTGTGTTCCAATTCGATTTTTCATTTCCTAAATTCCTCCAGTTCTTTCCAAGATCTGTAATCAAATTTTAGTCGCATCTCCACAAGCTTTTATTCTTATTGATTATTGAATATCTGAATAGTATTACGTTTTCGTGTTTTCTTCCTTTTAAGAAGATATAGAGTCTGAGGGAAATGGTGAAGGAGAGTGAGTATTACGACGTGTTAGGCGTCAAGACTGATGCCTCAGCTGCTGACATTAAGAAAGCTTATTATATCAAAGTACCACTCACTCTTCCCCTTCTCTGTCTTATCATCACAGTTTTAGATCTCTCCTGAGTTTTAAGTAGTATCTTCTTGTCACATAGCTTTAGATTCGTAGATTTGGTTATGTAAATCAGATCACATAAACAATTATTTTAAAAGAAAATTCCAAATTTGGAAGCTTTTGGTTATGATTATAAGATATATTTCCCTTTTTTTGTTCTTTAATGTGGGCAGGCAAGGCAAGTTCATCCAGACAAGAACCCTAATGATCCTCAAGCTGCTAAAAACTTTCAGGTGATTAATCATGACACAAAAATGCTATCTTATAAGTTTGATTCACTAGGATTACTTTACTTGTTTAAATTCACTCTCGAATACTTTTAACACTGCTTATGTGAATGAAGGTGCTAGGTGAAGCTTACCAGGTTCTTAGCGATCCGGAGAAACGAACTGCTTATGATAACTATGGCAAAGAAGGTGTTCAACAGTAAGTTTCTCCTTCGCTTAAAAGTATATATCATGTGACTGGTGTTCCCATACTAATGTCAATTTTTTTTATTTTTTTTGTTGGTGCAGGGATGCAATGGTTGATCCTGCAGCTGTGTTCGGCATGCTCTTTGGCAGCGAGTTGTTTGAGGACTACATTGGCCAACTTGCTCTTGCTTCCATTGCATCACTCGACGCTGAAGTTGAATCCCATGAGCCTGAGATTAGGAAAAAACTGCTTCAAGACAAGATCAAAGTACCTACCTTGTTTTTCTTTTTTCTTTTTTTCTTTCTCTTGAACTGTTTTTTTTATGGTTATAATTCCTCGTGAGCAGGCGATGCAAAAGGAAAGGGAAGACAAGCTTGTCACTACGCTGAAGAACAAACTCGAACCATTCGTGGAAGGACAAACCGATGAATTTGTGAATTGGGCTACCGCTGAGGCTAGGCGACTCTCAACAGCTGGTAATCAGAGTCACCCTATAATAACTTGTGTTTTATTTTTGCCGCTCCTCAGTCAATGAAAGGCAAAAAAAAACTTTGGGTGCTGTCAGGTTTTGGGGAAGCAATGCTGCACACTGTGGGTTACATTTACACAAGAAAAGCTGCGAAAGAACTCGGAAAGGACAAACGTCTCATGAAAGTGCCCTTCTTAGCTGAATGGGTGCGTGACAAAGGCCACCAGATCAAATCTCAAGTGATGGCTGCTTCTGGTAAACTAAATAAAACAAATCTTTTTAAGTTGAGTTTTCTTTGGGTAAACCAAAAACGATCCCTTTTTTTTCTTCTTCTCTCTCGTAGGTGCGGTTTCGTTACTTGTGTTGCAGGACGAAGTGAGCAAGCTGAACCAGGGAGAGAACAGAGAGGAGCATATTCAGAAAGCCATCGAAGCTAAAAAAGATGCAATGCTTCAGTCCCTTTGGCAAATCAATGTGCTTGACATCGAATCAACCTTATCTCGCGTCTGCCAAGCGGTATGTGATTTGGTTCACTACTACTACTGTTGATCCTATTGTTACATGATATCATTACGTTGTTCTCTTGGTGTTTCTCAGGTGCTTAAAGATCCGAGTGTTTCAAAAGATGTTCTTCGAGCTAGAGCAAGAGGATTGAGGAAGCTCGGAAACATTTTCCAGGTGACCCATTAGCCCATATTAAACAACAATAAAAAAGTGTTTATTCTCTAACGTAACAGATCGAAACACTCTGCATCATTCTTACAGGGTTCTAAGAAACCCTACTCCAGAGAAAATAGCTTGCGCCACGAAGGTGCCGCCGTGAAACTTGATGCCGGAGATTCCTCTAAACCGGCGACTTAAGTTCGAACCAAAACGATCGGTTATTGAATGTTTATGTGAAGTGGTGGTTTCGTCTTTAAATTCCCTTTTCTTTATTGAAATCTTTTACCTTCCGTGTTGGCTTTCACGAAACTCAAGGTGGCGTGTTGTGTAAGGTACTTGATACATGGACATGGTTTTTTCGTGTTTTTTATAAGTTGGCCCCTCGAATATAATAAAATTTCTACTTTGGAATATATAGTCTTTTGTGTTATAAACGGCCCCATCTACCGACGTCACTAAGGAAAGCTGCCGGATAATTATTCCTTGTCCCTCCGTTTTTTTGTCTTTTAGCGTGACTTGGCACTACTCACCACCGAATTACGACAAGTCTGACGGTGTCACTGTCACACAACACCACAAGGCACTTGACCGATCCGATTTATCTTTTTTTTTTGACATATCCCAACCGATTTATATCTTGGTCCAATCATGGTTAAAAGGGTGCTGTAGTACGTTTCAGTATGATAAGCGGTTTAAGCGGTAGAATTTAATGAAGGATAGGTGCATATTTGATGAAAATGAATAGAAATAATGGAGGTATCTCGGTTTAGTTTGATTTGGTTTTGACTATTTGGTACGGTTATGGGTAATAATATCAAGACAAAGACCTAACCGGAATATAACGGCGTGAAATAAACCGTGAGAAAAGAAAAGACTCGTATTCATCTCTTTCCCTCTCTCTCTCTCTGGAACAAAGCAAAGCCCTCTCGCATCATCGCACTGCTCAATAGAACGCTCTCTCTACCCCCTCTCTCCGTGTGTTGTTTTCGTCTTCCTCTTCTCCGGCGACGTTCAAGGACTCCCGGGAGCAGGTTCGCTCACTGGGACTCTCTCTAAGCATCTGTTTGATTGTGTTTATTTTTGGAATTTGATTTTAGGGTTTTGGTTTCTATTTTGAGTAATCGGCTTGCAGCAGATTTTGTGGCCTTAAAATCGGATCTGTTAGATACCACTTAGGCTGAGTTTAATTACTTTTATCGGATTCGTGATTCCGAAACTCTCGTGGGCAGTGGATTGATCGATATGATTCCTTTTCTAGGATAGATCGATGGCTCAGAGATCTTACAAATGGGGCTCTGCTTCCTGGACTTTGATTCTCTGGCTTATAATGATTTGATTGTTATACTGAATCTTTGTTTTCTAAATTACTTGTTTTTTTTTGAAGTTAAGGTTGTAGCAAGAAGCGAGTTCAGAGATGGGGAATGCGTGTTGTGTTGCGGCTCGTGACAAAATGGTCCTCGTCGTGCCTCCTAATGAGACTGAGAGGAGGCCTTCTCCTACTTGGAGTTTCCGCTGGGATAATCATAATAGAGGAGGACGTGTTGCCGGTGAAGACTCCTCCTCTCTCACTTGGTTATCTGATGGTATTAGCCGTAACGATGGCTCTGAGATCAAATTTGGATCTGCTTTTGTTTCATCTCAAGGCTCTCCTCTGGACAGCTTTAGGACACAGCCACTGCACAAATCTCCGGCCTCAGGTAATTCATTTCAGCTAAGGAACCTGTTAAAATGTCATGATGAGCAGAATAAAGATGTGGCTATGTTTTATTGATGGGATTTGTCTGTTTTGCTTCTTAGCTCGCTTATGCATATGTCTTGATCATAATAGTGTGTCTTTACATGAATCTTGTGGCAGATCTATCTTTCCCAAGAAACTCTTCCATGGATACAGTCTTCGAGCAGGTAAAGCGTGTTTGTTTCATCACTAGCTGACTTCTCTTACATCTTTGAAATTATACCTTTATTGATGCACAATAATAACCTCTCTCTCTTACGCATCTCTATCTCTTACGCAGAAGGAAAATGATTCGACACAATCTGTGGCACCTTCATATCCATCTCCTGCACAATTCTCTCTTTCACACACATCTTCTTTCCCAGCATCACCACTTTCTCCCCAGAGCTACTTCCACCCTTCAAGTTCGGCGTCATCGCTTAAACTGACACAGCGCCCTCGTCTATCGAAGCAAGTCTCAGATAGTCGAATCTATGGTATGAACTCACTGAGTAGAAGCTCAGCAACTGAAGAGACGCAGGAAATTCCTTTGAGATATGGTTCTTCTCAGAGTGGACCATCTGAAAGTTGGTCATTGCAAGCCTTTTCTGAAATGATGTCATCTTCTCGCAGCAACGAGCCTTTGTCTTATGATAACGACTTCTTTGGGCTTGATCGTGACAAGATAGACCATCATGGCAACCGAGTAATATCCAATCATCATCAGCAAACATGTGGTGCCTGCTCTAGACCCTTGTCAGAGAAATCCATGTGGAGCAGCCAAAAGATCTTCATGACCAATGAGCTCTCTGTGTCCGCAATTCTAGCATGTGGGCATGTCTACCATGGTGAGTGTTTAGAGCAGATGACGCCAGAAATCGATAAATTCGACCCGTCGTGCCCAATCTGTACATTTGGTGAGAAGAAAACGGCGAAACTGTCAGAGAAAGCGTTGAAAGTTGAGATGGATTTGAAAGCTAGGCACAACAAAAGACTCAGAAACCGAGTTTTGGACAGTGATTTTGATTGCGATGATTTGGTAATGTATGATCACAGCCACATGCCAGCAGCAGCAGCAGACAAGAGCCCTGAACTGGTCTCGAGTTCCAGCGTCAAAGGTTATTCCGCAAAGCCTTTCTTGGCTAGACATTTCTCTTTTGGGTCCAGAGGTAACAGTAAATCAATCAAAGAGAATCTTCCCGTCAAAAAGAAAGGCTTCTTCTGGACCAAATCCAGCAAAATATGAACTTGTAAGCTGCGTTTCTCTCGATCTATATCTCTCAGACTCAATTCGGTGAATTTACACACGTTAGAGATTGAATGTGGTTGTTGTCGCAGGTTCTGTGTCTGTGTTGCTCTTTACTGTCTGACGGACACGGTACCACTTAATTAAGACAGGCTATTTGTTGATACACACTTTCCTCATTGGCTTTTCTTTTTTTTTTTATTGGTATTTGCTAAATTTTCACACATGTAAAGTCACAACTTTAGAATACAAGGTTGGGGATAATCACAACATTGGATCCTTTCTAGTATATAAATTATTCTGGCTGTGCATAGATCAGAATGGATTCAGGGCTCTGAAGACAACCGATTGGGTATGGTTTGTATTACATTTACCAGCTTGATCTCAATCAAACTTCTTCCTGTAGATATTGATTTGTTTCTCCTTTTTTTTAGTTCACTGCTTACTATTTTTGTATAATGTATAGAAAGATCAGCAAGCCTTTGAGATACTATGGTGAATGACAAACAAATAAGCATATACATGTACAATTCAAAACGAGATCATATGTATTTTGTGAATATTTTAAATATTCTACACAAGAAAATGATTTATGTCGAGATGAGTAGGCTCGTATAAGAACACACATGTGTGCGTACGAGGCAATAACCTACGCATCTTCGTTCGCTATATTGCAGCACGTGTCCCGACCATGCACATGAATACATACATATACACAGAGCGCTTCCTTCAAACACGCATATGTCTATGCCGGCAACGTTTGACTGAGAGCTGATAAGAATCTTGTTAGTTAGAATGGCGGATATAAGAGACGAAAGAGGAAACTCAATCTACCTAACGGACGAACAAGGCAAGCCAGCTCAGCTCGTGGACGAGTTTGGAAACGCGATGCATCTGACAGGTGTTGCAACCACCGTCCCTCACCTGAAGGAGAGCAGCTACACTGGTCCACATCCGATCACCGCCCCGATCACGACCACCGATACTCCTCACCACGCACAACCTATCTCCGTGTCTCACAACCCTCTTGAAAACATAGGCATTTCTTCCTCCAACTCGGTAAAAGATTTATATATCTCATTCATACTGTGTGAATGCCACACGTACTTACTATTGTTATTTTTTATATACTATTATTATTATTATTATTATTATTATTATTATTATTATTATTATTATTATTATTATCAAGATTCACTGTATATGCATGGCACGAGCCATATTAATCATAGCATATATACGTTTATTGTAGATGGATGAATATGGTAAAGGATCACGACAAGGAGCTAATGTAACGGATGAAACTAAATCAAAGGTAGAGGGGCACGATCCATCAACTGCAACAGTGAGCGGATCAGGATCAGAAGAAGCTCACGAGAAGAAGGGGTTCCTTAAGAAGATTAAGGAGAAAATTTCCGGCAACCATAACGATCCGTAAAACTATTATCACTCTGTTTATGAAACTATAAAGTCACAATTACATTGTATTGTTAGAACTTTTGGGTTGCTTCTCTCTAGCTTGTTTGCAAATAAAGTAGGGGGTAAAATATATGATCATATTGATAGATACCAAGTATCTTACTATTGACTTGGAGGTGAGGAAGCTGACGTGGCTGGTTAAGTAAAGGGTGTAGAGCAAAGCCTTGGATTGTTCCAGAGGGTTTGCTGTTAGAAGAGTCTGAAGAAGCTATCGGAGGTGAGAGTATAAGTAGGGGAGAAGAGAATGATGAGAGACTTTATGCTTTGATGTTGCTATAGATTGACGCCATGAGTCATCTTGACCCGATCGCCATGAGATCGGTGACGAAGGTGAAGCTCGCTATGAGAGCCTAGCCGGAGTCAAGCTCAAAGCTGTTCGTTTATCATCTTGTAATCTCTGTTCTAGCTTGTACTTGGTGTTGGAGTGATCAATAAGAAGAGTCTGAGAGTTAGAGATATCTAAACTCTATCACATATCCAAAGCCACGAGATCTTCCAGTAGAACACAAAAAAACATGTTCAGACATTCATCAGCAAGCATTAGAGTCACTTGAGTGGCAGTGAAAAGGTTTAGCTGGTACGTTGATTAGTTACTCTATGTTTCTTCATCACTTTCTAGCTTCATATTTGCGTTTCTGATTGAAAAAACTGATAGTTTTAGTTCTAGTTTTTTCTAAAATATTCTTGAAATAGAGAACCGGAGTTGTTTATTATTGGCAGTCTCTAGATTGTCTAGATAACAGAATTAGCTGTTTGCTAAAAATAAACCATATCATATCCACCGATAATAAATTACAGCATATACCAAAACTGGCCACACATATAACAACAAATCATTTCTCGCTTTCATGACCTTTTTCTCCCTCTTTTCTTCAACCACAAGCTATCCAACAAACTCCTTCATTCCTTCTTATCTTCTTTCTTCCTCAGCCATCTCTCTTCTCTCTCTCCTTCCCACCTAGGAGGGATGGAGACAAGAAAGAAACCAAACATATGCACGTTTCCCATCTTTGATATTTCTCCAAAGCCTTGCATGGCTCTCCTCCTGGCTATTCTCCTCTTCCTCTCAGGCCCTGCAGCGTCTGCCGTGGGACCTGCTACCGGTTTTAAACCGGCAGATGTTATCCTCATTGATTGTGGAAGCAAATCTTCATCCAAAACACCAGATGGAAGAGTCTTTAAGAGTGACCAAGATACGGTCCAATACATAGAAGCCAAGGATGATATTCAGGTCTCGGCCCCACCTTCAGACAAGGTCGCATCTCCTATCTACCTGACTGCAAGGATCTTCCGTGAGGAAGCCATCTACAAGTTCCATCTAACCAGGCCTGGTTGGCATTGGGTTCGCCTCCATTTCTTGGCCTTCCCTAATGACAAGTTTGATCTCCAGCAAGCAACTTTTTCCGTTGTAACAGAGAAGTATGTGCTGCTTCATAACTTCAAGATTACTAACAACAACAATGATAGTCAAGCTGTTCTCCAGACGGAGTATCTCGTCAACATTACGGATGCACAATTCTCCCTCAGGTTCAGACCTATGAAAAGCTCTGCAGCATTCATCAACGCTATCGAGATTGTCTCTGCTCCAGACGAACTGATCTCTGATTCGGGCACAGCCCTTTTCCCAGTCAACGGTTTCTCTGGTCTGTCTGACTATGCGTACCAGACCGTTTACAGAGTCAATGTTGGTGGTCCTTTGATCGTGCCTCAGAACGACACGTTAGGAAGAAGCTGGATACCTGATAAGGAGTTCTTGAAAGATGAGAAGATGGCCAAGGACGTGAAGACGACCCCTTCCGCAATCAAGTACCCTCCTGGAGTTACACCTTTGATTGCTCCACAAACGGTTTATGCAACAGCTGCTGAAATGGCAGATTCTCACACCATTGCTCCGAACTTCAACGTCAGCTGGAACTTCCCCTCGAACCCGGCGTTTAACTACCTTATCCGGCTTCATTTCTGTGACATCGTTAGCAAGTCTCTCAATGACTTGTACTTCAATGTGTACATCAACGGCAAAACTGCCATTTCTGGGCTGGATTTGTCTACTGTCGCCGGCGGTCTCGCAGCTCCTTACTACAAAGACATTGTTGTGAACGAGACACTTATGACTCCTGAGCTGCTAGTGCAGATTAGTCCCATGGGAGAAGATACAGGCACTCCAAACGCAATCTTGAATGGAGTTGAGGTCTTGAAGATGAGCAACTCCGTGAACAGCCTTGACGGAGAGTTTGGAGTTGATGGTAGAACCACCGGCATGGGGAAACACGGTATGGTTGCGACCGCGGGGTTTGTGATGATGTTTGGAGCTTTCATTGGGCTTGGAGCCATGGTCTACAAGTGGAAGAAGAGGCCACAAGATTGGCAGAAGAGAAACAGTTTCTCCTCTTGGTTGCTACCGATACACGCTGGTGACAGCACTTTCATGACCAGCAAAGGTGGTTCCAGCTTGTACAACTCAACCATGGGCCTCGGCCGCAACTTCTCCCTTTCAGAGCTTCAGGATGCTACGCAGAACTTTGAAGCATCTCAGATTATCGGTGTTGGAGGGTTCGGTAATGTCTATATTGCAACCCTCGACGACGGAACCAAAGTTGCTGTCAAGCGAGGTAACCCACAGTCTGAACAAGGAATCACTGAGTTTGAGACAGAGATCCAGATGCTTTCTAAGCTCAGACACCGACACTTGGTCTCCTTGATTGGTTACTGTGATGAAAACTCTGAGATGATCCTGGTCTATGAGTTCATGTCCAATGGTCCATTCAGAGATCATTTATACGGAAAGAACCTTGCTCCCCTTACCTGGAAACAGCGACTTGAGATCTGTATCGGTTCTGCACGTGGGCTTCACTATCTGCACACAGGCACAGCACAAGGGATTATCCACCGTGACGTCAAATCAACCAACATTCTTCTCGACGATGCTTTAGTTGCCAAGGTAGCTGACTTTGGTCTTTCTAAAGATGTGGAATTTGGACAGAACCATGTCAGCACGGCAGTGAAAGGAAGTTTCGGGTACCTAGACCCTGAATACTTTAGGAGACAGCAACTTACCGATAAGTCTGATGTTTATTCATTTGGTGTCGTTCTTCTTGAAGCTCTCTGCGCAAGACCAGCCATCAACCCTCAGCTACCAAGAGAACAGGTTAACTTAGCTGAATGGGCTATGCAATGGAAACGAAAAGGGATGCTCGAAAAGATCATTGATCCTCATTTGGCTGGCACGATAAACCCTGAATCGATGAAGAAGTTTGCGGAAGCTGCAGAGAAGTGTTTGGAAGATTATGGTGTTGATAGGCCTTCAATGGGAGATGTTTTGTGGAACTTGGAATATGCTCTTCAGCTTCAAGAAGCATTCACTCAGGGCAAAGCCGAGGAGACTGAGAACGGTGAGCCAGTAACATCTCTTCCGCCAGCAGATACAACTCCAATCGCTCCTGCACCCACCACCAACAAGGTGGAAGAGAACAATGGTGCTGCTGAGGTTCAGGCCGTGGACGAACACTCTGGAACAGCTATGTTTACTCAGTTTTCTAACAACCTTAACGGAAGATAAATCTTAACTAACAGATATAAACAAAACAAAGACAGAAAGCATGCACCAAAACGAATTTCTTGTCATGATCAGTAATTGAAATAGAAAAATGACTTCTGAAGGTCATATGTTTGTTTCTTTTTTATGTTTTTGTGGTGGTCCAGGGAAACCTGTGTGATATTTATATTTTTGGTGTGTATTATGTCAAATTTATCTTCTTCTTTTTGTATGAGTTGTAATTTATGGGTGGATATGTATACTACTAAATGCTCTCATGCATTTATCTACGTATCCTCCTTTGTTGTAGTTGTTAATCATAGGTTGCTAATACAACTTCACATTGAAACTTAAGTGTGTGTGTGTGTGTGTGTGATGATGAATCTTCCTAAAAAAATTAGAATACCATTGTACACAACAAAAAAACTTTTCATGTTTTCGTAGAAGTGATTGGTTTTACGGTCTGTACATATTTTTTAGACCAACCATTAGGCTAAAGTTTAGGTAACTTCTTTGCAAATAAACTCCTCTCCAAGGTGTTTAAACTGGGATGAATGTGTTTCTCCTCTGGTATGAACTCTAGTTGAAGCTGCTGTCACATGTCAAACTTAACCAGCTAAATTAAGAAAATGACCTCAATGTTTTGTTTTTGAACAAAAAAAAAAGACCTCAATGTTCTGTGTGTATCATTGACTATTTGGATTAAGCTTTGATTGTTACTGATTAGAATCAGTGTTTAGTCTACAACCTCTGTTAGATAATGGTCACATAAACATTTCTTTCCTTAGATGGGTTACACTGGTGCTGATCATCTGTATTCATTATATTGTATGTATATAAAATGTATGGGTAGCAAACTCTTACCAAGTGTTTGTAGGAGAGGAAGTATAGGTGAGAAAAGATTAGGGTCAGTCACAGATTATGCAAAAAATTGAGAACCATAATAAAATAAAATAAAAACCAGAAATAGAAACCATTCCCTTCAATTAAGCAAATGTCTTCTCTTTTTCTCTTTCTTTTTCCTTCAGTAAGCTATATAAATAGATAACCGAAAGAGCCAAAGTTTTTTTGCTTTTGTTCTCTCCTCTATCTATGAACTATGGAAAACATAAGTGAGCTGGTCGCTTTTGACATGGGAGGGCTAAGAAACAACCTTCCCAGAAAGTAAAAACTGCAATAATTATCTCATTGATTGATTGAGTTCTGGTATAAGTTATAGATTTTTGGATTACTATTTGATTTTGGATTTGTGAATGGTATAAAAAAACAGGAGAGGATTGTCAAGGTACTACTCGGGGAAAGCAAGATCATATGCTTGCATCTCAGATGTCAAATGCCTAGAAGATCTAAAGAAACCAACCCATCCTCTTGATGATGATGATGATGATGAAGATGATGCCTACAAGAAGAGGAAGAAGAAGAATAGGCAATCATCTTCATCTTCATTTTCTGCAGCTGTTAACAGCAATGTTAATTATCAAAACTACCCGTGTCGTAGAGTCTCTAGTAGCACACACTGTTCCACACCTTGTGTCGGTGCTTAGCTTTTTTTTGCTTTCTTAAACCAGTTTCTTAATTTACCACACCTTCATCAGTCGCCCTTTGGCTTTTTCCCCAACCAAACACTCAAACACATGCTATTGTTATATTAATTATTTCTTAATGTTTTTATGGTCAGACATCTTATAATTTGCACTATTTTGTAGATTTGTTCCATATCTTGCGCGTGTGTTGTGTAAGCCAGAGTGTTAGAAACCTTTTTAAGTGTAAAATAAGCTTCAGATAATAATCAGTAACCTATAAAATGTAGAGGTCAGTGAAAGATAAATGTATTTAGAACTTCAGAGTTTGGTGAATGAGCAGGGAGGGAGGGATTCATACTTCATCCAACAACCAATAGATTATTCATACTGATTTTTCAAAAATATTACTATATTATTTTGATGATATGATAACATAAAGAAATAATTCAAAGAAGACAGAGAGACAAATATTGCAACGAAAGTTTCCACTATTGACGCAAGAAAGTGGAAGATTAAAAAAAGGGAATTCGGCCAAGAAAATCACGAACTTTGCACGAAATGCTAAAATAAACCTGAATTTTTGGACTGGTCAAAAAAATACCAAACTTTTCATTGACTTTAAAATTTATTAACAATGTCTTTATTGACTTGCCAATTTAGCACGCCGTTAGCAAACTTAACAGAAAAAAATTGACGGAACTGAAACAACGTCGTTTTTGTTTTACATGATCTGAAAATAAAAACAAGTAGAACCCTGGATTCGAACTCGGGTTGCTTGGGTGAAATGATAATGTATTTAACCACTGGGCTAAAGGCGTTTTCAATATAGTTCCAAACACATTTAACTTTATTTGGTACTCAATGAATATAAAAAGTTCTCTAAAAACATAAAAGATCTTTAAAATTACAAAATATTGAAAAATAAAGATTTTGTAAAAAACAAATTGAACTTAGAAATATTTTTTTTCTTTAAATAATCAAAACATTTCCAAAAAAATTCATTTTTTAAAATTAAATTAAAAATTGAAAAATAAAGAATTTTTTTATAAAATTAATTTTGAAATTAAAATAATTATTTTTCTTTAAAAAAACAAAAATCTTCCAAAAGTTTATTTTTAATTTCAAAATTAAATTTACAAAAAAATAATTATTTTTCAATTTTTTGGAAATTTAAAGATTTTTCAAAAGTTTTTAGAGAATTTTTTGAGTTTATGAGAAATTAGGGTTATGTTTTGTTTTATTTCAATCATCCACGTCTTTTGATCAATAAAAAAAAAATTTGTATCTAATCTTTCAAAAAGTCTCACTAGCCCAGTGGCAAAACTCCCCTCTCTTAAGTCCAAGAGTGTGTGGGTTCGAGTCCAACCAACAACGATTTTAAGATTTTGTCTTAAACAAAAGAACTGAATGAAACGACGTCGTTTCACTAAACGGTAGTATTTAACGTTGGGTTAACACAGTTTTAACTGTCGGTTAACGGTTTGTTATTTTGGTCAGTCAATCGTAAGTTTCTTAATAAACTAAAAAAGTCAACGAAAGTTTAGGATTTTATTGGCCAGGCTCGAGTACATATTTATTTTGGCAATTCGTGTAAAGTTCGTGTTTTTTTTGGCTGAATTTCCATTAAAAAGTTTTGGCGCAAGAGAGAGAGAGAGAAAATATTCTCTCTAGGGTCTCTCCCTGAAACCTTCTTTAACCTAGCCGCCGCTCTTCTCAACTCAACTATCTCGGTGGCCGGATGCTCCTGCTCCGGTCGCCACCCCTCACCGTCCCGTACCGTTACCCAAGCCTTTCCCCTTAGTCTCCTCTCCGTTTACTCCTCCTCTTTGTCGGTTGTCTCTGGATTTTTGCCGATTCTCGGTGAATCTAAATAGGAGCCACTCGTGTGTGTGTGTTGCCTCTGGAGCGCTGACGAGGTGTAGTTCCGTCGGGGAGTCTAAGGAGCCTTCGACTGCAGCCCTTCTCGTCAATCGGAGCAGATCTGGGTCAGATCTGACCTCGTCCCGCCGGTAAGGATGGTGTAGCGTCGCTGCCTCCTCCTCCCCTTTTCGGTTTGGCTTGTACCCGTACGACCTTTAGTGGTCTGTCTCTCAAGGCTCTGTAGAGCTTCTCTTCCTCCGTTTGGAGTGATGGCGGTGTTTAGGCTCACCGATTCAGAGGACCTCTTTTTTTAGTTTCAAGTAAAGATAGCCTGGTGTCTCACAGGTGACTCTGCAAAGTCCCTCTTCTTGCTTTCTGATTCCGGTTCACAGGGTCCTGAGGACAACCCGCTGCAACCGTGTCGTCGGCTTAAGATGGTGACCTCGCTAACCTGTTGCCTCACCTGTTGTTGAGGAGATTCTCGATCTCCTTCTGTACTTCATCCTCGATTTCCTAGCTCCGGCGAAGCCGAGTGTTTACACTTGATGTCTCCTCTGCTCTGTTGTGTCGCGTGGCCGGAGGGAGCTTATTATACCGCCTGCGCTTGACTGAATCAGTTCTTCATCTCCTGCGAGGAAACGTCGGGTTTGTGCTTTGGTCTATCACCGAGTTAGCTTTGGGTTTCTTTGCTCGACGTCCTCCTCCTATGGTGTACCGGAGCCGTTGCCTGTCGCCTCCGTTGAAGCCTCTTGGAGCCACCTCTGGGTGAGAGTTCGTGCATTTTGCCTCTTAGTTTTACTCTTGTCTCTTCTCTGAAGCAACAAGAAGCGCTTGGATTTGAGTTGCATTGTCTTTGCTTGTTCTATTGTGTTGTGAATGTCAAGAAAACCATTATTGGTAAGCTTGATGTTACTTTTGTGTTTCATAGATGTTTTTTATCTTTTTTGCGGCATCTACGAACAAACCAGCTTGTTAGCAGAATCTGGTTCAATCTGATTGTAACCAAACCTTTGTTCCTTTGGAATAATATTTACAATTTAGCAAAAAAAAAAAAATTTCCATTAAAAAAATAATAACTTCGTACATCCCAAACACGGCACTTTTACAAGTTGGGCCTATCCAATTCAACACCCAATCAGATATGAAAACGTGTCAATTAATAATAGGCTCTTTCCCCTTGGATAAGTTATATCATTAAATGCCGTAAATATCTTCCGATTTTTCCGACCAAACTAAAACAATATCTAAAAAGCTTTATATACATACATACAACCACTTGTTGCGTGTGAAAGAGATAGATTCTTCCACAGCCCTTTTAACTTTGCCTTTAGGGTTCATCTTCTTCTTATATTTAATCCTTCCTCCCTCATTTCATTCAATCTCAAATCACAATGGATCTTCTTAAGCTTTCCTTCTCCCTTCTCCTCCTTTCCTTCCTCCTCGTCTCCGTCTCCTCATCGTCCGACGGCGACGATGCCGTGATCCGGCAGGTGGTTGATGGAGCCGCCGAGCCCAATGTTTTAACCTCCGAAGATCACTTTTCTCTGTTCAAGAGAAAGTTCGGCAAGGTCTACGCTTCCGGGGAGGAGCATGATTACAGATTCTCCGTCTTCAAAGCCAATCTGAGGCGAGCGAGGCGCCACCAGAAGATGGATCCCTCTGCGCGTCACGGCGTTACTCAGTTCTCGGATCTGACTCGGTCGGAGTTCAGGGAGAAGCATCTCGGAGTCAAAGGAGGGTTTAAGCTTCCCAAGGACGCCAACAAGGCTCCGATTCTCCCAACCGAGAATCTCCCTGAGGATTTTGATTGGAGAGATCACGGAGCCGTCACCCCCGTCAAAAATCAGGTATTATTGCATTAATAGATGATGACTTCAAGTTTGTATTGGTCTGATCTCAAATTTGACTTGTTATGATAGGGATCATGCGGCTCTTGCTGGAGTTTCAGCGCCACCGGAGCTCTTGAAGGTGCTAACTTCCTCGCCACCGGCAAACTCGTCAGCCTTAGCGAACAACAGCTCGTTGACTGTGATCACGAGGTTTCACTTTTCTTTGATGCCATTGAACATATAAAAGGATTAAAGATAATCAGATTGTGTCTTGTGTTAGGAACTAAGTATAATTAGTCTAATTCTCAATTTTAGTTTTACTAACTAGTCTGATTATCATATCTCTGTGTATGCAGTGTGACCCAGAGGAGGCGGGTTCATGCGACTCTGGTTGCAATGGTGGCCTCATGAACAGCGCTTTCGAATACACACTCAAGACCGGAGGCCTCATGAGAGAAGAAGACTATCCTTACACCGGCAAGGACGGCCCCGTCTGCAAGTTAGACAAGTCCAAGATCGTCGCCTCTGTCTCCAACTTCAGTGTCATCTCCATCGACGAAGAACAAATTGCTGCCAACCTTGTTAAAAACGGTCCTCTTGCAGTAGCCATCAACGCCGCCTATATGCAGACTTACATTGGCGGAGTATCCTGCCCTTACATTTGCACCAGGAGGCTCAACCACGGTGTCTTATTGGTGGGTTATGGGTCCGCTGGTTACGCTCCTGCTAGGTTCAAGGAGAAGCCTTACTGGATCATCAAGAACTCGTGGGGAGAGACTTGGGGCGAGAATGGTTTCTACAAGATCTGCAAAGGCCGTAACATTTGTGGCGTTGATAGTCTTGTCTCCACCGTTACAGCCGCTGTGTCTACCACCGCTCATTAATTTAAGCCAAGAGGCTTCGTTAAATAAATTAATTCACTCTGGTGATTTGTGTGAGCGAGCACTCTTTGCATTGACTCTTTATTTCTCTCTGCTTTTTTTTAAAGAAAGATGAAGTTTGTAAATAAATTGCATCCTTTTTTAAGCAAATCCATATCATGACAATCACGGTTGAGTTGAAATATTGAAGATAAGACGACGCACAACGTTCTTATATGAGCCTGCCGGGTAAGAATTTGAACCAAGTATGAGCTGGTCACTTATGTTGTCCTCAGCTATATAGCAAGAAAGTACAATGAAATTGCGTAAAAGCCCAATTTAACTTGTGAAAGACAGCTTTGGTTAAAAATAATTTTAATTCTTTACCCAGTCCATTAGAAAAATAATGTAGTTCAATAGGCCTACACTTAATTTGAACTTTTGGGACCCCACCCAACTATCAGTTCCAAGTTCCACAACACTTGATAATCTGCCGCTAAGCTACTAAAACCACAACCGATCCTTGATATGTAATAATCATAGATTCATAGCAACATATAATCATCAGAACCACCAAATATCGAAGATAGATGAAAGCTGCATCAAAACTTACGTTCTGGATGAATGCATATGAAGCAAACAAGCAAAATCGAGCATAAAATTATTATTTATTAATAAAACAAAGGTCCCAAATCCTCACATTATTTGTCATACCCACAGCTCATTATTATTTTTATTTAATTCCAAACAAACACAAACACAACAACAAATGGGTTTTGTCTCAAACAAATCCCATTATCCCCCTCTCTTTTTTTGTCTGTAAAAAATCTGATCTCCACACAGGCAAATAAATAAAGATATAGAGAGAAGGGGAAAATAAATAAATAGAACTTGGGTCTAGCTGGGCCTCTTTTATATATGCAAATGGCAGAGAGGATGAGATGGGAATGAATCATCATTCATCCATTCATATCACTCGTCCTCGTTTGCGGTAAGAATGAAAGAGAAAGGAGCGAACTTGTAACCATCTCCTTCGTAGAATTTGTTCTGAAACTCTACCCAGTGTAGACGCAGTGCGTGAAGGAACGCACTCAGTGTCTCCATCACCAGCAGCACTCCCACCGTGGCGAATATGAACACGATTATCCCAACGATCAGGATCAACCAATTGTTATACCTGTTTTTTTTTTAATGCCAAATAGAGACCACAAAGATCGATTAACTGGTTTGCTAATATTGAATCAGACCAAAGAAAGAGGATGTGAGAGTGAGAGTGAGAGCGTGTGCATACCCCCAAGCGAGGAGGAGGACCTTCTCATAAAAGACTGACGATAGCTCTGAGTGTGCAAGACTGAAAACACACACAAAGTGGATATCTTATTAAGCCATGAGTAGTGTGTATATATATATAGCTTCATGTGTTTAAGTTCCGATGATGAGATAGATACCTGAGAGCCCATAGACGCAGGTAAGAAGCGGTGTTGGAAACAGCTCCGAGCACAAACTCTATGGTGTGAATCAGCTGATGCACAAATATCTCGCTGAACTCAAACTCCTCATGCCCATGGGATCCTCCGCTTGCCTCCACATGAAGACTCTCATCTGTCTCCTCAAGAGGTGCGTATGACTGACCTTGATGCCTCTGGTGAAGGAAACCGTTTATGGAGACCAGCAAAGGATCATAAAAAAAAATGAGAAACTAAAAGGGAAAAGGAAAGAATCTCACAGCTTCATGTTGTTTCTTCAAGATGAAGGGCTTTGGAAGCAACATACATGGAACAGAAACAAGAGCCAGAAAGAGAAGCACCAGCTGAAAAAAAATGAGGGGGGAAAAAGATTATGAGTGAAACTATACGTATGACATGCTTCTCTTGGAAGATCTCTTAACAGCAAAAATTAGGCAGAGATGCTAACCTGCACTGTTTTCTGGTGAGGGAAAAGTTGGTTCTCTCCTAACTCATCGGTTGGGCTCAGGAACATGTAGATCATCACATGATACAAATCTGCTTGAGAACCAGTGCACCACTTTATGATGATGAGGACCGAGAGATAGCCAAACAAGCTGTTCAAGAATATCATCTGGGGAATGAACTGGAACCTGCAAGCCCCTCAAAATTAGACGTTGTAATTTGAAAGAGAGAGCACAATACGTTAAAAATTATCATTGAACCTACCATATATTTACACTCGATTTGAAGAATCTTGCATTGAAGTAGCTCATTATGATCCCGAGGTTCATCTGAGAAACTCCGAGAAGGATTGACATTTTCATCTTCAGCGAGTTCAGGAACGGCAGCTCGCTGCGGGTACCATGCCACACAGGATCTAGACCAAATGGATAAGTGTCCCTCACCTTTATCAAACCAATTGTTGTAGCCTCGCTGCACATAGAGCATAAGAGTGGGGGGAAATTCAGGACCGCAAAGTATTTGCCTGCTACTAATATTCTGTTGTGTTTTTATAAATCTCAATTTTGAGAACAAATTTGCATTACCTGCATGAGGCATCACGGCAGTCATAGGCTGAGGGAGCAAACAATGGGTATGGAATAGAGAAGAATTCGTTGTAGATTAAACCAGTGTATATTGAGAAGAGTGACATCATCATTATAACATAACGGCCACCAAAAGCCATTTCCATAATGTCCCCAAGTTTCTGTTGCCAGGAACCAACGGTTGAAGAGTTAGCATCTAATACTTGCAAGAGCAAGCATCTAACAATTAATCTAAGCCGTATATAAGAGAATAGGCTATAATATACTCTATAAATTTTAAGTGTGTTTCCTATGCTATCATATTTGCATGCAACTCCAAGAGAAACAGAACAGCTAAACTTAACAGCAGGTTATACAGTTGAGATAGAATTCAATCTCTTGCTCATACTCAGAATATAAGGTAACATCAATTGGGGTATTACCTGGCTGGAAAGTTTCTTTTCTCTCACTATCAAGTACATAGTTGCAAGCAGCAAACATATTCCATGCCCCCAATCACCAAACATAACAGCGAAAAGGAAGGGGAAGGTGACGATTGTGAATACACCAGGATTAGCTTCCTGATACTTGGCCACACTGCAAAGTGGTGATCATAGAAGATTGATCAGAGGAAGCGAGGACAAGACTAAATGCAGACTATTACACATTTTATATAATACCAAGGCTATCTCATATTTCCTAAACTGGGTCAAAAGCTCCAGAAAAAAGTGAAAGACACTTACCCATATGCATCAACAATTTCCTGAATTGCAGAAGTAAATTTGTTTGTGCGAAAATAAGTTGGTGACAACTCTTTGGTCCTCAGAACCTGGAATATTGATCCAACTTGCGAATTGGAGTCAACTGCAGCACGCTTTAATGCATTTTGAATCTGCACAAACAAACCTTATTCTACTTAAGTATTCTGAAACGATCACCCGATATAATATTCAAATGCAATTGACAGTGAACAAAACGAACAACTCACTTCGTTTGATGCAAAGACAGGACTCCAGCCCTCGGCCACAAGGCACTTCTTAGTTACATCAAGACTAAGCATGTTCAAAGTATGATAGATAGCTTTCTCTTTGCGCACCTGCAATTGGTAAACATAAACTTGAATGGTTTAGAACAGATGGGTCAACACAGGCCGCTCAACATTGATCTACTCAGAATAATACCTTGAGGTTCCACAGCTCAAATTTATCTCCAATGGCGTGCAACAAAATGTTACGGTGACCTAAACCAGCATCTATGGTGGTTTTAAGCTCTGTTAATCGACCTGACACCTGAAATGGTGTGAAAGAATTAAACATGGTTAGACAGTTTCTGGGTTAACGGGATCTTCATTATATGGACGCTAACCAACTTCAAAGCTAACAGTCACATAATTTCAGTACATCAAAACATCATGACCTCATGCATTAGCTTTTACAGGACACTTGAGTAGTAGCGAATACCCAATATTTTGTTATCATCTAAAACTCATGTCCAAAGAAGGAACCATACAGGGAAGTAAAAAGGTTTATCACAAGAACAACATTCACAAGGAAGATAATATATACCTCAGTTATCATTTGAGCTTGTTTTCCAAGGTCTTCACTGAAAGGATAACGATTGGCCCCAAACGCTTCACATATTTTAAGAATTTTGCTTTTTGCTCTTTCCCCGGAATAAAAGACAACAAAAACATTTTTCTCAGCCTGCATTTTATTCTAGAGTTAGAAAGTCAATTTCGAAATGAGACAGAAAAGTAAATATGTTTTCTAACGAGATCAGCATTCCATGGGTTGAATGAACTCTTGGCTCTCTAGATCGAAGAGACAAACTACCTTGTCCCCAGAGTTGGGATCGATGACCGGCTCCTCAATGACAGTCTGTCGAATAAAGACGTTGCCCCTAGTAGCACGGAATAGAATCCTCTCAAAGACCATTGACTTTTCACGGGGTACTAATCCAGTGAGAAATCCAAGCTTTACTTGCTTTGAAGAATCAATAGACTTGTCCTGTTTAGAAGGAATTACTGTAAGCATTAGTGATTAAACAACAAACTATATAAAACGAGAAGAGGTGCAACAATCGTACTTCCTGCAATAAAGGAGCCTCCAGCAAATCTTCACCCACTTGCTGTGAATCTATCTCTCTCTGTTGAGCCGTAGCACTTGTATGAGCAGAAGAAAAGAACTCGCCAGCCTACATTCAGATATATATAGCATGAGAAGCACAGCATAACATCTTCAAGGCCGTAAATAATAATCTAAAATAAAAGAAAACAAGTGTACCTTCTCAAGGACCAATTTGTACTCCATAAGTTCATTATAGGAACGCTGTAACTTGTCATTATTGGCATTGATCTCAACAAGTTCAGCTTCGAGCTCTCCGAGCTTAACCTGATAAGGAGAAAGAAATATGAGTTAAAATGGAAAGGAAAGCAGATTGTGTGGGGACTTGAATAATACCTCGACATCGTCCAGGTCGATATCAGTTCCATTCTCCAGCGAATCCTTGGGTAAAACTCCAGCTTTGGACATTTGATCCTTGAAGAAACGAATCTTACGTGCCATCTCTCCACATCTTTTTATCTAAAATCCGTCACCCAAACACGAGAGATCACAATTGTAAGATTTATATTCTTAGATTGAATCACATAAATGAATTTCACCTGAGCAGCATAAGTACGTTGAAAAGGGCTCTTCTCTGAATTTAGCTGAAAGAAACCAATTGATCAATGAATTTGTGGTGAGTAAAAATCTTAAATCTCATCATCATCTCTTAAGATCTCGAAAGTAACCAAACGCCAAAGTCAAAATGAAATAGATGCGTATTGCAACATCAAACACGCCAATTAAATATCTATTCGAGAGAGATGATAAGAAACTGATTTACGGACGTCTTTGAATTGGACGAGGCCGAGATCCCCAAGGTAAGAGACGGTGAGATGAGCTGATTCCATGGGAACAATGAGCTGAACCAGCTGCATCGGCTCTGACCTCATCAAATCCATCGGCGGACAACAACCGCCGCTTTCCCCCATCGTTGATATTTCTCCGGCGAACCAAATAAATATTATTATTTTATTTAAAAAAAAAAGGAGAAGATAAATGTCAGAGATGGATCGAGCGAGGGAGGGAGAGCTGTAATTATTTGTCCTCTCCCCAATCATAATATTGAAATACCGCAATTGCCCCCCTCTTCCTTTCCTGTATCACACTTCTGTCCTTGCTTTAGGAGGACACAACTGAAATCGAGGGGGCTTCTTTGTATGGCCTCTTTGGGCTTGAGTCAACTACTATCGTGATTTACTTTTTTAAATTGGCCCATGAATTATGGATACCCCAGTTTGTTTCCATATATTCATTCTTCTTCTAAGTGTCCATTTTTTATTCTTCGGGACAAAGGCCATATAAAAGATCACGCGGGATTTTCAAATTCACATATTGTAATCTCCCGGGGCCTGTGATTTAAGAAAATTGATTTGACTATTTATCTATATCATCAAAATTTACTTACATTTTTCTTTATGCATCCGTTTAGATTTTCATGATTAAACGTGCTTGGACTGGAGGAGTGAAAAGATTAATGACTTATTGAAAAGTTATTCACGATACCATGCGAATAAGACTAAAGGAACGGAAAAAAATTATATAGTGGTTGCAGGGTCAGTAAATAAAACTTTTTATCCTTAGAAAAATTTACACACCGACGAAATCCACGGACCGAGAACGGAGTGAGCGGACGTGGATGGCCGGCCATTAACCGTAAACAGTCGGGCGTTATATATATATATTAAAAATGTTACTTAAGCAACGTAAACACGCAAACATTTTTTTTATAAGTGTTTATAATCCCGTGTGGGGTTTGTGTTATAATCCACCCACCGAGAAGACAAATAGTAATGTGGCAATTTTAGATATTAAACTTGGTTATGCCAATATACATACATGTATGTGTGTGTTTGAAACTGAAGGATATTATTTACAGATGGTTCGAGTAAGTTTTTTTCACAATGAAACTTTATTGTATTTGTTGACCAATAGAAAGTTTGGTGTATGACAATTTAGAAGGAAAATAATTAGAGTGTGATTGGTAAAATTAAGAGTAAAATGGAATAAATGAAATGGTGGAAAAGGGAAAAAATAAAAAAAGGCGAGAAGTGAAGAGAGAATAAAACTCAGCACAAATTATAAGTTGTAGAATAAAAGTTATAGAATGTTTTACTTTGGATGCACAGTGAATAGCTGAAAAAGTAAAAGTAATCAACCTGATTGGTATATTTTTGGCTGAATATAGAGTAAATGTGAATTTACAGTAAATATTTACTCTAAAAATATCATACAGTCAAAGCTTTAGAGTTCTCAAAGAATTAGCTCTCTTAATACAACGACAACAATATCGTTGAATGATTAGACTTTTGTTTCCTTGTTTAAATATAAAAACAAATTTGTACTAACTATCCATCAATTAATGATTTGATTGTATCAATTAATTGGTAAAGGTCCCATCTACTGGTATATTTTAAAGGGAATGTTTGAAAAGTGCAAGAAGAACCTTTTTCAAAAAGTCCAGTAGTGACATCCATGTGATTTAAGATCTACATGTGTTTTATGAATAAAAACTCTCTAATACTTTATAAGAAATAGTAAAAACCAATAAAATAATATTCTGAAATTATGAACTTTCCATTAGGATGCACTCAAGCATCTTGCCGAACTATTGATACTTCGATTTTACACAATTTATAAGTCATATTGGTGAAATATATGTTCAAACAGTAAAGTCAAAACAAATGTGGTAGATAAAATTTGAATAACTAAAATAAATAAATTGTTATATAAATTGAAAGTACTGCTTTAATTTAATATTTTTACTACTTTATAAACATTTTTTTTTGGTTCTATAATTCATACAGATCTATATCAATACAAAATACTTTTAAGTATTCAATTATAAGTTTGAGGTGATTTAAGGAAAAATTTATTGTTATCAGTGAAAAATTTTAAATACTTTTTTAAATTGTAATGTTATTGAGCTTGTCTTTGATAACCTATTTTGAAATCTAATGATTTTTTTTTTGTAAAATTTAGGGTATTTGTAATTATTTTATCGTGATTTAGTGGAGTTTTTAGGTAAAATATAAAAATTAAAATCTCATTGTTTTAGTTGAAATTTTAAAATAATTTAATTAAAAATATATTAAAAATCATCAATTAACCTTATATCATCAAAAAAATTAGTGAAACTAAAATCATTTCAATACACCTCCATAATTAATTTGAAAAGCTGTGAAAAAAGTTTTAAGATTAGCAATTGGCCAAATAAACAAAAGAGAAATGAGGGGAAAGATTCGAGAGAGATCATAATACCATATCTACTCCTCTAAAAGTGTTTTTTGTCGTCATCTACCTACTAAATTATCTATTTTTCAGAAGATCTGATCCACTCTTCTTAGTTATATCAAAAGTATTACAAGAAAATCATTTAGTCCCGAACAATAAGGCTGACATGACCGCAATGGCTGATATGAGTATGTTTGATTATTGATTTATAAAATATAATTAAAATTTTCATCGATCAAGGGATGCATTCGGATTTAAGAAACAACTCTTATTGTTGTCCAAAAAAAAATGAACAAATCTTATTAATCTCAACCATAATTTACTTCACTTTATAAAGATATATACAAGGTGCTAACTATGACTAAAGCATATAACATCACAATCACATTAAATAGACTAACACCGAAATGTAACTGAACCATGTTTTTAGTGTTTTTTTTTAAGTTGTGACATCTCAAACTGAATTTAAGCAAGTTGAATAGTATTTGTTTTGTACTTGCTAACCACTAAGCTAAAATCATTGTTTTGAGTTGGATAACTTGAAGTTTTTTTTTGTTTGAGAAAGTGCTTTCATGGATAAATTGAAGTTCATAATACTATATGGTGAGTTAAAATAAAAGAGCCGCAATAAAGAGGTAAAACAAGGAAAGGAAGTAGATATACACACATGGATGATGGAAGACAAAAGCTGGCACGAAGAGCTGGCCATTTGTCAAGTTCCCCCACCTTCCCCATTTACTTTAATTTCTTCATTTTCTCTACAATTTATACTATCAATTCGCTTTTCTTTTGTCGTTACTATTTAGTAGACTAACTAGCATCTGACGGAAAGAGATGAATGAGTGAATATATCAGATCAAAAAGATTGTATTCAACTCCACTTTTGCAGTTTTTTCTTCCAATCGATAAAGACATACAAGGTTCTGACATCGAGGTAACTTGACATGTTCACCTATCTAACCCGTATATGGAGAACATTACATGTGCTAATAAAGAAGTTTATCTTTCCTTTTGGAACTTAGGCACTTTGATGCAATAGACAAGAAAAATATAACCTAACTAGTAAACCAGACCAAACCGGGTGTGAAAGCAAATGGATTTGAGAAATTCAAAGCTAAAGAGAAAGAGAAGCTATCAAGAAAGTGAGCGGAAGAATAAGAAGAAAAAGACAAAAGGAAACTTAAAGCTGTTTATCTATAAAGCCAACACATTATTCTTACCCTTTTGCCCACACTCATACCCATCATCATCATCTCTACATACACTCACACCCACATGAATGTCTTCATAAATACTATTGTATAGTACTGGTCCAAGGATCCAAGTTGCGAGAGAGAGATAGTGAGTGCGGAGCCCCCAATCTTGTGAAATTTCTAGAAAAAGAAACAATACCCTTTCCAGAGAGGAAATAAAAACACTGTTCTATTACCAAACGAAAAAAAAGAAAGATGAAGATTTGGTGTGACGTGTGTGATAAAGAAGAAGCTTCAGTGTTTTGTTGTGCAGATGAAGCAGCTCTTTGTAATGGTTGCGATCGTCATGTTCATTTCGCCAATAAGCTCGCCGGCAAGCATCTCCGTTTCTCTCTCACTTCTCCTACTCCCAAAGATGCTCCTCTCTGCGATATTTGTGGGGTAAGTACAGATTACAAAACTTGTTTCTCGAAGAACTTTCTGAAACTTCCCTTGCAAAATATTGTGTGCTTATACACATGTCAGTATTGATGAAATCTGGTTTTCATAAAACGTGAGTTTGGGCGATTTTTTTATTCTGAGATTTTGCTTGTTTTATTGGTGAGAAACTTATAGATTTCCATTTGTTTTCCTGTAAAGTTTACGAAATTTTTGATAAATTATTTAGTCACTAATCAAAATTAAGTACACTGAAACCTTTATAAATTAATAATGTTGGACTACACCAAAACTATAATTTTTTTTATTAATTTATAGAGATATTAATTTATCGATATAATAATTAAACAAAAAATTCAATTGAAACTATAAAATTATATTATTTTATAGAGATTTTTAGTGTATATTAATTTATAGAGTATTAATTTAAAGATGTTATACTGTAATTAACCAGTTGAAACTAGCTGTTTACAAACATTAAAATTCTTTTCTTTGGGAAGGTGAAGCCGTGAAGAAAAAGATATTTAAAAAAAGAATTTTTTGCATTTCTTTAAATAAAAGAAAAGAAAAAGCAATGTCCTTTCCGAAAAGTTCGTGGAAAAAGGGGAGTCAAATCTAGAAATATCCTTTATATACTAAATCACAAGTCACTCAACCAATAATATATTGCCACATAATTAAAAATAAAAATGATTTTAAACAATAAAAATTTGAAAAAACAGAAAAAAATGACATCAATTTAGTAGTTACCAGACAAAAAAAAATCAATCCACCTCGCCTACGGTTATTCGCTCTGGACATCCACGATCATCATTCACTAACTACCTATAATTATTTACATATATTTGTATGAGGTTCTTCTATGGCTGCAGTTCAAACGATCAGTCTTTCCTTTCATCTTTCTTCTTCATGTTTTTTTTTGCGGTCAAGTGTAGCAAAGATCCACACAAGCTTATTTATTTTATACAAGTGTAGCCTTTCTTCATACAATATTTATTTGTTTCCTTCTCAATTTAATGCTCTTTGATTCTTTTTACATGATTCAGGTTGAAGGTTGAAGATGGATGCTTAAAATTACTCCCATTTCAAAGCCTAATTCTTCAAAAAGAAAAGGAAAACTCAAAGCTTTGTTAGCAACTTAGGTAACAGACTATAAGTATGTATGTCATAATCTATTATATACAAATTGAGTATTTACAAATATATTCAAATATTTTACAAATCTGTTTATGAGTCTATTATGTGCAAATTAACTATTTTACAGTACATGTTTTCGTTCTTATCCTTGAGTTCCAGATTGTTGATTACTGTTTAAGAAAAGGAAAGCCACGGAGAAGAGTACTAAAGTGTAAGTTCAAAAAATATCCTAAATGTATTGTTTAGTTTTAGTTTGCCATTTATCTTTCTACTATATCTTATATATTTAACATTTTAATAATACTTTCAATAAAAATTTAAATGGCTTTCATAATTTATTTTTGTTTCACTATTTTATTATATTAAAAATAATTAGATTTATATTTTAAAGAAGAATTATTTATAAAAAGTATACAAATAAAATTGAAATGGATCATATCAGTAACTTTTAGCTGTATTTAATATTTATATTAAAAATAATTATCTCTATTCAAAATTATCTTTTTAACATTTGTTTTGCCCCTTCTATGTTTTAACTATGTTGTTTGAATGCAACACTTCTAATTATAGGTCTATTATTCATCTCTAGAATGTAACTAAAATAGTTTTTAGTTTTGATAAAACAAAAGTTAGAATTTTATAAAATGATCATTTAAATACAATCAAAAACTAACCCGTGCTCAGCACGGGGTGATAATACTAGTAATATTATAAAAGTATATTAAAAGCTACGTGATTATAAACAAGAGTCTTCTTTACGTAGTATTAAAGAATGGTACTCAAAATCTTGTTATCCATAATACGACAGGAGCGGCGTGCATTATTGTTTTGCCAAGAAGACAGAGCAATACTATGCAGAGAGTGTGACATTCCAATACATCAAGCCAATGAGCATACTAAGAAACACAATAGGTTCCTTCTTACCGGCATCAAGCTCTCAGCCTCCCCATCCGCATACCCGAGAGCCTCCAACTCTGGTGCGACATTGGGCCAGGCCAAGACTCGACCCAAATCAGTATCAGGGGAGGTCCCGAGCTCGGCCTCCAGTGAGGTCTTTGCGAGCTCTCCTTCCACGACTACAAGCAATTACTATTATGGGCTAGAGGAAACCTATCAGCAAGCTAGCGATTCGGGCTCTGGATCGGGTTCAGGCAGTATATCAGAGTATTTGATGGAAACGTTACCGGGCTGGAGAGTGGAAGATTTGCTTGAAGATCCTTCTTGTGTCTCCTATGAGGACAACAACAATATTTTTACTAAGATCAATAACAATGGGGTTTACGATGGTTCTTCTTCACAATATCAGCATCAAGGCTTTTGGGAACAAAAGCCCTTCTCCTGAACCTTTTTCTTTTGTTGGTTGGAGTCTTGTCTTTTTCTTTGGTTGTTGGGGGTAATTACGTATCCAAACCAACTTGTTGTTTCTGTTAATCATTTTTTTTTAACTTTTTCTACCTTTGTTTTTAATAAGAAAGAACTGGTTTCTATTTTACAACAAGAATTTTGTTTTAGATTTGACAATTTTGACTAGCGTCAAACTCCGTTGTGTGAAAAAATGCATATGATACGAGTAAGTGGTTGCTGGGCCTTAATTAGGCAAAATATAGTAAACTTTTTTCTGAAAAAAATGTACAAGTCGGATCAATGTTAGGTCCTTAAGCCCAATTTATAAGAAAACGTAAATCAACAATTGGTGGTGATCTTGCCGCCTTTATGTAGCTCGGAACCCGTTTCCGATTTTTTTTTTGGTTGTGCATGTGTTTGATGGTGTTATTTTGTTGGAGTAATACATATATTAAGTTCAGGTTTAGCTGAATTTGCTTTTATAATCATTTGTAATGTATATTGATACTGAATTTTGAATTGATAAAAGCTGTTTTCTTTCCTTGCAAAACTAAATTTAACAATATAATGGCTGTTTAGATTAGAATCTGTCAGTGATAAAAAAAAGGTTGGCATCTGTCTAATTTTTGATGTACAACATTTGATTGGTAAAATTAAAAAATAGACACAAGACTCGAGCATGATTCACATTTTTTTTCCTATTGTGATATGTTCAATTTTCTTCATCTCATCATTCTTCTTGATTGACATAAAACCATCAAACAAAAATAGCACGCAATACATTAGATAGCTTCTATGATCTTCTTTCTTATATTCATCTAGGCCGCATTACACCTACTGTATTCCAAGGCCTCTCTTTCAAATGCATTTACTCTATTTTGTACGTATAATTTGATGAGGGACAATTCAAAGATAGTCAGTCCCAATTCCTATCTATAGTGACTAAACCAACCGAGATATAATTCAACTGTACATCCACTAAAGATGATTCTCAAGTACCTCTCTTGATCATAAACACATAACTTTCTTACTTTTCTAAATGCAAAGAAATTTGACAAAATACAGGAAAATAAGAAGGAAGTTGAGAGACTATCGATGACAAGAAGACACAAGTTCTCAAACTCGCCACTAGACCTTTCGTAAGTTAACCCCCTACCTGAGAGACAAGTACCGCTAGATACATGGCCTGTATGTCTCTATGTGGTTTTTAGTTACAGTCTTCTTTCTTTCTTTCTTTGGTTTTTTACAGAGAAAAGAGTATCCAAAGAGAGCTGATGGACGTGGACGCAGAGGAGTTGCAACCGATTGACTAGTTATCAATTATTAGCTCGGATTGTTATATCATCTCAACTCTAGTTCTTTGTTTCATATATGCATTTATCGTTTTTTTCTTCAAAAATACAATCACATCACTAATCTATATATGATCTGTGAACATGACTCAGTTAAAAGCACACCTAACAATGAATCTGAATGAATCCTGGGAAGAAAACAATCATGTGTTTGTTATGCTGGAAATGTGACCATGGTTTATTATGATCTCTTTAAGCTTATATGTATGTATGTATATATTTTTCAAAACTCGTTGACATTAACAACTGAAATTTACATAGCTTCAGAGCTCAATTCTACTTTCTTCTTTGGTACTTGAGATATATATGTAAATAAAATAGCCACTTTTTATTGGCAAAAAAACCCCATAGAGATGGGCTCTCGGCAACAATTAGGAAACAAAAATTCATTATTGAGAGAGAGAGACTTTAAACTGATTTGATCTTCTTAGTCGTCAGCACATCCGTGTTAAGTATGCCTCCAGGTGAAAGCAGCCTCCGTAGATACAGTCCAAACCGACCCTGCCATTCATTCATCTCTCTCTTATTACAAAACTACTATAAATGTTAAAATAACTACAAAACCATTATACAGTCTGTATAAGAAGAGAAGAATCTTTACCCACTGAAATCCGACGAGAACCATCCAACAGCCGACTAAACCATATCCGCTTCGTGTCACAAACTGTGTCACCAACAAAAACACTTTAGGGAAGGCTCAAACTGAAAAGTATAGGGTTTATGGAAGGCTACCATTAGTGTAAGACAACCAAGAACGAAGCTTGAACTCATCACCGAGCTGACGAATTTCAGATCACGTCCCGCCTAGTAAACAACAAACATAGAAGAAGAAGAAGGAGAACATGTTTTCAGTTGATTGCTTCGAATCATCATCGAACAAGAGAGAGCTTGCGTGAGTGTAATTAATATACCAGCAATGTACCCTCCAGGGATACTGTCATTGGCAATGCAGACAACGCCATGAAGAATGGTATAAGCAGTCTATGCATCTGCCCACATATCCAATAATCATAATTTTAGTCAAGTTAGGTTCGAAACACACACAGGAAGTTAACTACTAATGTTTGGTTTGAAAAGCAGAAAAACAGACCTCGGTTATGATGACTTTATCATGTGTGTAGACACCAGGAAACAGGCCTGGAACCGATGTTCCTATAATTCCCAATACTAATCCAAGCGTGGCTCCAATAATCATTAGGGACTTGAGCAACGTTCTCGCCTTGGGAAGGTTACGGTTCGCACCATATAACATCTCAGGCATAAATGACTGAGCCGTTTGAGAGAGTGGCTCACCCCATACATTGCACATCCTGTACGTCTGAGCCATCACCTATCCAATAAAAAAAAAAGAAGAGATAAATATACTAAACATCAACATCGATTATTAAGCGTAGAGATATCTGTATTTGTAATGGTACTTGATGAGCTGCTAAAACGTGAGTTCCCATGGAGGTAGCACAGTAGATGATGAAAGAGTAGAAAGCAATCTTGGAGAAAATTGAGATGAAGACAGGTGCGGCGAGTGCAGAGATCTTCCATAGTTCTTGAGGTGTAGGTACCGCAAAGGAGTAAGCATTGTAGCCTTCTTTGTTCAGAGAATCCATCATCATATAAGCCGAAACAACCTATATAACAACACACAAATCCCATTATGAATTCTTCTTCATTTTTAATTTACATTTTACTAGTTTAGGGTATTTTGTATTTACCTGAGAGATGGTTGTTGCCCAAGCAGCTCCGGCGATACCTTGTCCGAGAAACAAGCATAGGATCGTATCTCCAAGACCGTTAATGACCGTTGCTGCTGCTAATGCCTTAAGAGGTCCCCATGAGTTCTTCATTCCAAGACTGAGACAGAGATTCTCTCCAATCAGTTGAGTAATACAGAGGGAGATTGAAGCCAAGTTAGTAAGAAGAAAAAGTTAAAGAAACCTTGCGCTTTGAGCAACCAATCCAACAAGAATAAAAGGCCACGCTAAGCCTCGAATCTGAACGTATGTATTGGCTGCAGGAACAATCTCAATGTTTTTCCCTCTCGTAAATGCTGCCAAAAGTTTAGATACATGTCATTCAAATATTACTCGAAATGGAAATATTTGATTTAGTAGTGAAAAGGGTTTACCAGTAACAGCCCAAGGTCCAAATAATCTAGTCAACAAAAGCATCATTAGTCCACAAACCAATCCAATGAAGAGCAAGACAGAGATTTGATGTTGTGCTTCTTTCTTGTCCTGTAAGAAACACACACAAAATGAATCCGTTAGAGTGATGTTTCCTTGGTAAGTAGTTTTAAAAACTTGGAACACAAGAAACAGGCAAATATAACTAACCTGTTTGGCAAGAGAAGTAGCGACCATATTGGATGTCGCCACGGAGAGGAACATGAAGACGTAACTCATGTGATCGCATAGTACCGTCCCCGGTCCTATTATACCGGTTAAATTTTTTACTCAGCCATTGAATTAAGCACTCACTTTCACAATTTATTGGAGTATTTATATTTTTAGTCATTCCGCATCATAATCTTATTCAATCAAATAATTGAAATTTAATTTTCTGTGCTACGAAATTTTGATAAGAAAAATGGAGAATATGATAACAAGTAGTATTATAATTTGTGCAAGTAAAAAGCTTATCTTGCAGTTGGGCACAAATTTGACATTACAAACACGTTAAAATTTGGTGGACCGACAGATGTAATAATGAGCTTTAAAACTGGTAGGATGGGACACTTACCTAACATATTTTTCTGTCATTATTATTGGTCAACATGGGTCCGATTTCTAAAGAGACTAAACAATCTAAAGGTGCAAATGTTACTACTGGGGACAAGTCCGGTTCGGTTTGGAATTTATATAAATAGAATATAAAATCATATAGAGTAAGTTTCAAAATGATGTAAGAAATATAAAATCAGAATTAAAGTTTTTATAGAAAAGCGTACCAAGTGCGGCGAGTTCGACGGAGCTACCTTGGCCGATGACCACCGTGTCGATGAGACTCATCAACGGACCACAAACCCACATCCCCATCGCCGGACCTGTGAACTTGACGATCTCTTTCATCTGTTCCCATACGCTCTCCTTCACCAGACCCCTGCTCTTCTTCTCTTCTTCTTCTTCTTCTTCAGTTCCGCCATCATTTTCGACGCAGTTCCTCGTAATTCGCCCTGTTTTTATTTCCCGACGAGTCACCACCGGCTTTCCCTGGAAAATCGGAGCAGCTGCTGTGGTGATCCCACCGAGTTTTCTCCGGGTCAGCACCGAGCCTCCACCGAGACAACGGATAAGTGGTTGGTGAGATTTAGTCGGAAGGAAAGGAGAGATAGTGAGTCTTTGCGTTTTCATTAGCATTTTGTCGTCGTTAATCGTTACAGAGACGGATCTTCGCCGGAGAAATCTCTGTAAAAGCCGGTGATGCAGTTTATCTTTTGGCGCCTCCTCCTCGAGATTTGTATTGAGAGAAAATCGGAAGCGAGCGAAAGATCTATATACAGACTCTACTGAGCACGTGCCCCTATTTATTCTTCTCGAACCATTACAAATAAAATAAAATTAATATAGTTTATATGACTTTTTCTGAGAAATTTACAGAAGAAGAGTAGTAGTAGATGTTGATAATTGTATCTACATGCATGTATACGGAAAAGAACAACATTGCGTTTCCATTATTAATACCTGCTACTTGGTCATGTGTTGCTCCTTCATTTCTAGCTGTCACTCTCCCAATATGTATTAAGAATTCTTCATGGACATCTATGATTCGAAGATATACAATTAAAAACTTTGAAACTATATAATTGACTCATGTCTAATGAATTGACTGACGGAAGAAAACAAAGATACGTATATAATCAAAGACTATTACAAAGACTTGTATTGTTTGTTTAATTTTCAACGTGTTTGAAGACCTCTCTTTTGGCACGTTAATGGTGTTGTTTATTTTTCTTTATTTTAAGACTCCAAGTCAATGGTGGTCTGTCTTGTCTGATTACTCATTTCTTTGAAGATGTATGTAAATTTCCCAAAAATTTTTGTCTGGTGTTACTTTCTCATTAACAGAGAAATAAGTGTGAAATTTAGAAGTACGAAATTTCTCACTTCGTTGAACAAAAATGATTTATATGTGTAAAATCAACTGTTAATTAAAATAAGTCAAAACTCTATAATCGGAGGGAAAAAATAAAATAAGAGTAATTCTCTCAAATAGATTTTTTTTAAGTTTATGTCACAAAAATAGATCTCAAAAAACAAATGACCAAAATAAACTTTTTAATTTTAAAATTTTAATATTTTTTAGTTTTTAAAATTTAAAATCATACCCCCAAAACCTCACCCCTTAATTCTAAATCATAAACCCTAAACCGTAAATTTTAAATCTTAAACACAAAAATACATCTCTTAATAAAACATTTTGGTCATTTTGATATTCGAGATCTATATTTATGATAAAAACTTTCTTAGGTCTATCCTAAAAAATTTATCATTAAATAATACTAAGTATAACGCAAATAAAAACCATACGTCTCGTTTTTTTTTTTGAAATTTCACATGTCAAAGGCGATTTTTTGCCCCCAAAAGGTCAACTTATCTTATTTCTCCCTTGGCATAGGAAATTTACAAAGAAAAGTTTGTGACATTTCTTAGTTTCCACGCATTTTCTTGGTCATTGATAAAATTAAATTATATATAGTTTTAAGAAAAGAAAAGTCACGTAAATGTCGACGTAATTTCTAGTCCATCGCTTGGTAAGTTGGTATGTTACATTTAAAAGAGAAGTCGTTAGTTTAAAGCTTGTAAAACTTCTTGTAACGTTTATTAATAATAATAATGAAAATGGGTTGACAAAAAAAGAAAGAAAGGCGCCTTCAAGTCTTATGAGCAATAGGCGGTGACTGGTACACAAAGAGGTGAGATATCAAACACTTTGTGCATCTAAAGAACACATACAATGATACAAACTAAAATTATCTCGGGCAGTGCTATGATTAAATTTTGCCAGATGATGTAAAATTAAGTCTAACCTATAAAATACTATAATTATTCAAAAAAATACTTCTGAATCATATTTCTAAAATGAGTGATTTGTAGTAAGTGTTGTTTGATAAAGTTTTGTATAAACTGTTTGCTGTTTTTATGATCTTTAAATGGTGTGTATGTCATTCAAGACTCGATACTGAAGATACACAATTTGTCATTCGTTTTTTTGACGAATAAATTTAAATTATTTTAGTCAATGTTTAAAAAATTGTGGATATGAAGCAATTATATGATTTATAGAGAACTAACAACTATGCAGATTATTTAAAATATATACGAGACATAAACATTAACAAATTATTTACTTATTTATTTATTAATTAAATTTTATTATATAATTAGTTTTTGTGTTTGATTGAAAATTTACTCTGATGAAATGTTAAAAAAAACTAGATATACTAAAAAAAAAATTGGAAAAAATGATCATCATTTGTTTATAGACAATTGAACGGTGAAAATAATATAAATAGATTAGTCATAATCACTTTTAAGTTATTCAATTTAAAGTTATTTAAATTAACCAATTTAGATAGATTTATACAATTTTAGATAAATTTTGAATGAATTAAACCGTTTTAAGACGATATAAACCAATTTTTAAACTTGAATTTCATGAACATCATTTCACTTATGCTCTATTAACCGTTTATGCAGATTCCTATGCGTTGTATACACCAATTTTAGAACATTAATTTAGTTGATAGTATCAAAAATGATTTGATGTTAGTACTTTTTGTTTTGCAAACGTCAGAACCTTTTTATTGATCATATTTAGTTGAATAATATTAGATTAAAGGTCTCTACTAAAGCCCGAGCAGATGAGAGAGTCGTATTGCCGAAGACAACTGCTGAAAGTTAGTAAAAGCGATCCCATTGGCATCAAAATGGTGATCATGAGCAGTTGCCTTATGATCTTAGAGACTAAAGTAGATTGCGACCAGCCGACCACCAAGATCATAGTGGGGAACTAGACTGATCTCGGTCCTAAATGAGTAAGTTTAAGCAGAGAATTAGTGTGCGTCGAACCGGCTAGTGGGCTTTGGTACGCTAGAACACGATTAAATTAAAAAGACGGCAGCAATTAGTTTGTTAGAAAATGGGCTTTAACGGTCCATAAAGTCGACATTGACCCTGAATATGAATTTTCTTCTCTCTGTGATCTGACCCTCAATCCAAACTATTAAGGGTACTTCGACCCCGTTATTGCTTCTTCCTTTTACATTGTTAGATAAAATTATATGCTATGTTTGTTATCTACTACAAGCTACAGGGACTGTAAGCGCAAAGATTAATCTGAGAAAGTAACGAGCCATACGTAGAGGCAAAAATGACATTTTTTATACATTATCATAAACTTGCCATTTTAAAACGACCGGTTGGATTTTAAGTAAGTTTAGTTATGTATGCTTTATCATTTCATTCTCATGCCTACAGGTTCATAGCTAGAAAACCATGCATACTACATTAATCGGTTAAAACAGTTGTATCCATGTTCATGTGTAACCATGGTCTATAATAGTAATCTTATTTGTGTTCAATGGAAGATAGTTGCTCTCGTGCTAGTTTCGACCAAGTTGATATCTTTTGACATTATAAAATAACCATATAAAATGTGCTGTAAGATATTAACCGAGGAAAAAAATCATGTAAGCGTAAAGAAAAGATTATCAGTGGAAAAGAGAGAAAGGCAAAATAGCAGATTATGTTTACAAAAAAAAACACATTACATTGCTTGCAAGATTAGCAAAGTCGCCTGACATGTAACTGATTACGGTTAAGTTCGGTATGCATACACCACTTGCTCGTTTCTGATATGGTCCAGTCTACAATACGTGCAAACGTAAAATAGTAACATCATGGCCCATATCCCATATGTAATGTAAATTTGTAATGCCTAACCATGACATATGTTTGTAATCGTTTGTTTAATTTTGTTCTCTCGATTAGATCCTAAAACAAATTAACAAATTTTAACTCTCTTGACATTGTTATTCTCCATATCGGGAGACCATCTAATATCTTTTTAACCGTTGGGACTCAGTATCTCGTTTAAAATTTTTATTCAAGCAGTAAATACATGGAGCTGAAAGTCCAACGCTATGTAGCTAGTCACCGTCAAAACTATATCAGGGCATCTCCAATCTCACTCTATTTTTCACTCTAAAATAGAGTTTAGAGTAAAAATGCTCCAATGCTACTCTATTTCTCACTCTATAATAGAGTAAAAAATAGGTTTACTCCAAATATAGAGTAACTTATTTTTTTTTTGTTATCACTCTATTTTCTACTCTAAAATAGAGTACCATTGGAGCAAACTCAAACTCTATTATAAAGTTACTCTATTTTAGAGTAAAAAATAGAATAAGCCATTGGAGATGGTCTTAGTCCTCTATTCGTTTTAGCGGGAATCTGTTGTGTTTAGGGGTGGGCGTTCGGGTACCCGTTCGGGTTCGGATCGGGTATTTCGGATTTTCGGGTATTTCGGTATAGAGGTGTAGAACCCGTTCGGGTATTTCTATACTTCGGGTCGGGTTCGGGTATTTTTAGTTCGGTTTCGGTTATTTCGGATCGGGTTCGGATATTTAGATTTTGAAAAAAAAAAAAAATTCATTTTTCAAATTTCTTGTATTTAAATATATAATTTTCACTTAACTATTTTTTTATTTTTAATAGATTGAATGGTTAATGGATTTGAACATAACATTTTCAAACTAAAAAGATATTAATTTGGTTATTGTTTTTAAATTTTGGATGTAACTTTTTGTTAATTGCTGAAATAAAAAGTTTGACATGCATTTTAAGTGAATATCAAATCATCTTTTATGTAATTATATGTATATCATATAAATTTAAAGTATATGTAGTATCAATATAAATATTTTATATAAAACAAAAGATGTAAACTAGAAATATAAGGTTAATTATACATATGTTCGGTTATCTTCGGATATCCATTCGGGTTCGGATATTACCCGTTCGGGTTCGGATATCCAATCTTTCCTAATTCAATACCCGTTCGGATATTTTGCTACTTCGGTTCGGATTTCGGTTCGGGTTTTCTGGATCGGGTTCGGGTGCCACTTCGGATTTCGGGTAAAGTGCCCACCCGAAATATATAATATCTAAAGTGGGAATATATATGTAAAAAGTGCCCACCAAGTCTTATATAATATATAATATCTTCGGATATTCACAAAAAAACTAAATTCTAAAGTATTAATAAAAAGTGAATAGATTTTTTATTATAATAATATTAGATGAATCTAAATTTTGTTTGGAAAAAAAAAAAAGATGAAAACAAAATGGAAAAAAATAAAGAAAGATAGACAGAAAAGGAAATAAATATGTAAAAAGAAAAAAAAAGGTAAAAAGTATACATATGAAGCGTGTCAACTGCAACATTAAATGCACATAAAATAATGTTGGTGGAATCGAACTCTCAACATATGAAACAGAAAGGGGCACATTTACCAACTGAGCTACAAAAGATACAAATAAAAAGCTATAACTGAACACGGTTTTAAAAGTAGTCGGGGGCACGTGCCCCCGTTGCTTACACTGTACATCCGCCCCTGCCTAATGGTGTGAGTTTGTGAGTGTTTGATGTTCCATAAGTACAGGGAGTTGGTTGTCTTTGCAAGGAGGCTAAGTATATATGTATGGGTCTACGGATCTTGATCTTTCTAAAACGAAGATGATTATTTTGTTCCTTGTGAGATCTAATTCCACTATGATTTATTCTCATATATTATATAGAGAAAAAGGGCAAACTATATGTGCTGATTAAAAATTTATTTGTATGCTTTTCAATCAAGCATTTTAGTATGTTAGTTACAACCATACGTTATATATCTTACATACTGATTCTTACGATAATATACAGTCTCTTTCGTGGACGGTAACGGCTAAATCATATGAGGCGAGACACTATTAATACACAACCGATAGGAAAAATTATGAAGGATAATGGTTTAAAATAAAAGTTACAAAAAATGGTTTAAAATAAGAAAAAAAGGAAAGTAAATTTTGTAAAGCTGTAGCCACTTCTTTAGCAACTTAACGCTTATGTGCAAAGCCAGAATCATGTTACAGTATCAAGCAGGTCCCACATTGTCACGAGATTAATTGTTATTTTGCATTATCGGTTTAGCATATTGAAAGAGTTATAGTATTTGTTTATGATGTTGATCATGTCGCTTATACTTTCACAAACCCTCTCTTCATTATAAAATGTAGTTAAATATTTCATTGTATTCTCTTCATAAAGGTGGTGATACAAGAAACAAAATGAAAAGAAAATTATAGCAAAAACCAAAAGACCATGGGCTTGTTCGCTCGCTCGCTCCAATTTCATTTGTCGGTAGTGCTACTGCTAGCACACGCACAATGTCCACGCACAAATAGACATTAGTCTTATTATATTAGTAAAGGATAATAAAAAATTATCCAAAGATGATAAATTATTTATATAATACCGTTTGTTTTAAGATATAAATTATTTTAAAAGTATTTTCCGCTTAAAATATAAGTTATATCATATTTATATATAATATTTTATATTTATCGGTATATGGAATCAAATGTAATTTATAACTTTCATTATGAGTTGTCAAATTGTATTTATTTATCTATTTAAAATAATTTAAAAATAATTCAATATAATTTTTTTTAGTTTTTTTAAGAAATATTATAAAACAAAAAGAGTACAAGTTACAAAATTTTAATGGAAAATTTATTTTTAATAGCTGATTTCATTTGAGACGCTTATTTTTAATTTTAAATATTCGGAGACGTTTAGTTGGGCTGCAAGTTTTAATATATGGTATGGTTGTGTTAAAAAAAAAACATTCTGAGACCCTATTATCTAGTAACTACAAAAATGAAAGACCTTACTTAGTCAGTTAGAGCATCATTATTGGTGTCCCTTAGGTTGAGGCCCTTAGCGTAGGGTCCCTTAACTTTTAACTAAAAAAGCTAAGGAATGGCCCTTAAATAAGGAACTTGAGAGAAGTCCCTTAGCGTTTTTAGTTAAAAATTAAGAGACCCTACGCTAAGGGCCTCAACCTAAGGGACACCAATAATGATGCCCTTATTACAATAGAAGTGAACTTCATAGCTATAAACTTATATGAACCTTATTATTTTCATTTTTAAAAGTTTTGTTTACTTGCAAATTTAGATATGTAATATGTAAGTTCCAATTCATATTATGAAACAACAGAATCATAAATAAAATAAAAAACATTTTCTTAGTATTAAATATCAAATTGCATATCAACATACACAATTTATTTCTCCCAAAAAAGTAACTGAATAAGATTTTTTAGAACTAAAAATAACAAACAAAAGGAAGAAAATAGTTACATAATTAAGCCTGGATACTGGTGTATTAATAAATTAATTAAAAATCGGAAGTTATATATAAACACATCTCGTGACTCACTCGCAGTTGCAGAGTCACAGACAGTATCAGCTCCCTCACCACCACCTATATATATATACATAAAGAAACTCAACCACCGACGTTAATTTTTTTTCCTCCGACGCCGAGACATAATGAAATTACATTTTAACCCTCTCTCACTTATATTCTTCTTCTTCCTCTTTGGTGCGGCAATGTCGTCGAACCAGCACGACTACTCCGACGCACTCTCGAAATCAATCCTCTTCTTCGAGGGCCAACGCTCCGGCTACCTCCCGAACGACCAGCGTCTGACGTGGAGACGGAATTCCGGTCTGAGCGACGGATGGACGCACAGCACCGATCTAACCGGCGGTTACTACGACGCGGGAGACAACGTCAAATTCAATTTTCCGATGGCTTTCACCACGACGATGCTCGCCTGGAGCGTAATAGAATTCGGAGAGCTCATGCCTCCGCCGGAGCTTCGGAACGCCCTGGTCGCACTCCGGTGGAGCTCCGATTACCTCCTGAAATCCGTTTCGCAGCTACCAAACCGCATATTCGTCCAGGTTCGCTCGTTCGTAAATGGCAATTCAATTTCGTAACTGTTTTTTGCCGGTGAGTGGCATATGCGTTAAGGAGAGGGGTAGTTTCGGGAATTTCTTAAGCTAAGGGAAACTGAGTCGTTTTGATTTGCCAAAGAAAGAAACCCGTGATCGTGATTGTTAATTTGCACTCTCAAGAGAGAGAGTTGTCTCTACATTCACCCCCTTTTTTTATTGGTCGTTGCGTCACACTTTTTTTGGCCCCTTCCCTTTCCTTTAATTTAATTTAATTTCTCCTTTCTCATTACGAAATATATCATAAATTAAATATTTGCCAAAATTGAGTTTTTTTTCTTTTTAATTGGTGCTATTGCACACGCATAACGTCGAATGATTACTGCAAGAAATTAACTCTAAATCATACTTTAAGAGGAAAAAGTAATTAATTACTCTGTGATTTTACATTTCTATATTTTTATATATATATATATATATATACTTTGATTGTGTGCCCGCTCTTTATAGTAGTAGATATAAAGATGACCAACTACTATTTTTAGCCATAGTTTTTATTTTTTTGGAACCAACAACTATCAATTTTGTTGACTATAATTGCAATAATGAGAATTTTAGTAACACACATAAATATATTAGTGAATTTGATTATAGAATTAATTAACATTGATTTCATGGGTCGTTAGTATGATCATTTAATAATACAAGTTGGGATATGCGATGATAGAGACTCGAGACTCTCAGAAATGATATATGATGTTGATGTTGTTTGGTATATTTTCATTAATGATTTGTTTTATTTTAAGAGGGATTTAATATAACTATATGCAAACTAATTAAAGGAGGAAACAATCTTGTGATATGTGTAGGTAGGTGATCCGATTGCAGATCATAATTGCTGGGAAAGACCTGAAGATATGGATACACCACGTACTGCTTACGTCGTAAATGCCCCAAATCCAGCTTCTGAAGTGGCTGGAGAAATCACAGCGGCCCTCTCGGCCGCTTCAATTGCCGTGCGATCATCGGATCCAGGCTACTCTCAGACGTTGCTCCAAAACGCTGTAAAAACGTTTCAGTTTGCTGATATGCACCGTGGTGCTTATAGCAGCAATGATGATATCAAAAATGACGTTTGCCCTTTCTACTGCGATTTCAACGGATTTCAGGTAAAAAAACCCGAGTAATAAAAATTTCAACACGCAAAAAATTCATACAATCTTGATCATTATATATTACATTTTTTCTTGGTGATTTTTTAATATAATTAATGTTGTTGGGATGCATGGGTACGTGTAGGATGAGTTATTGTGGGGAGCAGCTTGGCTAAGAAAAGCGACTGGTGATGAAAGTTACCTTAGCTACATTGAGAGTAACCGTGAACCCTTTGGTGCTAGCGAGAACGTCGACGAATTCGGTTGGGACAACAAAATTGGTGGACTTAATGTTCTCGTGTCCAAGGTTAGATATTAAAAAATAATATCTATACTAACCTTTTTGATCAGAGTTACGTGATCAAATTAATAGAAATCATAACTTTAATTAACTCTCGCAAGTAAAGCAAATGTAAACACGAGCATTTCACGTGCATGTAAAGATTATGTTCTTTTCTTTCCGTGTACGTGAAAAACCCAACATGGCCCGGTTAAGACATAAAACGCGGCATATATGGTAACCGATGGGTTTAATTAATTATAATTCCGGTACAGGAAGTTATAACAGGGAATATGTACAACCTAGAGGCGTACAAGGCGTCAGCGGAGAGCTTCATGTGTAGTTTGGTGCCGGAGTCTCCGGGACAGCATGTTGAATATACTCCCGGCGGTCTTCTTTACAAGCCCGGCGGTAGTCAGCTCCAACACGCGACCACAATATCTTTCCTCCTGCTTGTATACGCTCAGTATCTTTCCAGAAGTTCCCTCTCCCTCAATTGTGGCAGCCTCTCTGTCCCTCCTGATCATCTACGCCGTCTCGCCAAGAAACAGGTTTCTCCCGTTTGTAGTGATTATTGGTTGTTCTCTTATCTAACTGACGAGTCACCTAAACCTGACGATATACGTAGCAATTATCATGCATTCATTGAAAGCAAAATAATACAAAAAATTTCACGATTATTGCAAAAATTAATTAATTTTAGATTGTTATTATTAGGGATTAATCTTACTTTGTTATGATATTTATGTTAAAAAAATTTTGAACACCGATATTTATGTTTTTTTTATTGGAAAATGAAGGTGGACTATATTTTGGGGGAGAATCCAATGGGATTATCATACATGGTCGGGTACGGAGAGAGGTATCCAAAGAGGATCCACCACCGTGGCTCATCGCTGCCGTCGATCGTAGACCATCCAGGCACCATCGGGTGCAAAGACGGATCGGTTTATTTCAACTCGACCGAACCAAACCCGAACGTTTTGATTGGAGCGGTGGTGGGTGGGCCCGGAGAGGATGATAAGTACGATGATGACCGGTCTGATTTCCGCAAGTCAGAGCCCACTACTTACATCAATGCTCCTTTCGTTGGTGTATTGGCTTACTTTGCAGCCAATCCTAGTTTTAGCTGACGTCATTGGAGTAACATTAGATATCGAAAGAATGGGAGCACTTTTTGTTTTTGTTTTTGTTTTGTTTTAAGTTCCTTGTAGGCAATCTTACACACGCAAAGCTAAGAAAGAAAATTCCAGTCTGAATATCTCATTCGGATTACTTAACTTGGATATCATCTCTGTATTTCAAATGTAATGGATAGTTTATTCGTATATCATACATCCACATAAATAATATTGTTTCGAAAAATACAATTATTTATTTATTTCTGTTAACCGAAAGATTCACAGCCAATCTAACTTAAAAAGCAATAATAGACTATCACACAATTTAAAAAGCAAATTATAAAGACGAGCATTTTACGAGTGTGTTAAGTACTTAAGTGTTAACTCAATAACAAATATTCATACGCATGAAAACAAATTTAACCAAACTCATGCCAAAAATTATAATGAAGAAGTGTTCTTCCAGCAAATATTTGCATCTCATCCAATTCATCAAAACATTCAGATCTCATTCATCTAACCTGTGAGCCTTGCATTACTCTTAGGCATGTTACTTATAGTTAAATTATTAGCTACTGATAAGATATAATTTAATATTTTTCCTTGCATCATATCGACATATGAAGAATTTCTAGTAACTTACAAAGAAACAAAATATATATGTGGAAATAATTTCTACCATCATAGCTCGCCTTGTATATATATGGAACATTTGACCAAAAAGTATATATGGAATATAGATTGTCAGATTATATATCCAGATATAACCGAGTAAACTTCAAGATTTGTACTTAACCAAAAAAAGTATATATATGCTATATATATACATATAAGATTATGTAAAATTGTTTCAAGATTCAATACCATATTTTTCATCTTTTAACTTTCCACATTATTTTTTACCTTATCATTCAACATATATTTAATTTACACATTACAATGATTTTGTTTGATAAAATTTAACACTCTCGTTTACTAATTAATAATTATTATAATATGTCTAAATTAAATAAATTTAGTCTTTATTTATAGAGAATTTCAAATAATAATTTTTTGTATAAAATTAAATAAATTTTTCAATTTATAATAAGAATATAGGAATATAAAAATATGAAAAATCTCTATAATTTGACATGTGTCGATGATTCTCACTTTTTTAATATGTTGAATCTTTTCAACACCAAATAATCTACATCATCAAATTTATTTTTCAATATGCTCATTATAGTGATTATGTTGAATCTTTTATTCAACACTTTCACTACATGGTCTAACTATATTACTCTTGTTAAAAATCCATGAGAAAAGTACATTTCTAGTCAAATAAAAAAAAATCAAAGATTTTTATCTAAATTTGAAGTTTAAACAATTAATTAGTAAGATGATGATTGACTTCTTGATAACAATAGAGTTATAATTAAAACAATATTTAATATTTTAATACATGCATGGATGATGGATGGATAACTACAAGCCAATGCAAATTGGTATTATACGAAATTAGCCAAATACGTATACTTGAACTAGCTCTATAAATATGAACTCTAAACCCTCATGCCAAAAACCAAAATCTCTCAGTCCTTATTGCAAAGAGAAAAAAATGAAACCATCGATTTTAATCTTAACAGTTTTCGTACTTCTCCTCCTGGTACCAACGGTGATTCCTCACAACTATTCGGATGCTCTGCATAAGTCAATCCTATTTTTCGAAGGTCAACGCTCCGGTCGACTTCCCAGACAACAAAGGATGTTGTGGCGTGGTGACTCTGCACTCAAGGACGGCGAAAACCTCAACACCGACCTCGTTGGTGGTTACTACGACGCCGGTGACAACGTTAAGTTTCATTTTCCAATGGCTTTTACGGCCACGATGCTTGCTTGGAGTTCTATCGACTTCAGTTGTTACATGTCTGACAATGATTTTAGACACAACCTCGTAAATATCAAGTGGGCTACTGATTATCTCCTTAAGACTGTCTCACAACTCCCTCATCGCATTTTCGTCCAAGTATGTTCGTATAAACAAACCGCTAATGCACCGTCATTTTTTTAAATACCATCTACTGACATAACAGTTATAGTATAAAATCTTTTTAATATTTATATGAGTTCCCTATTTATATTCACCAGTACACACCAACATCGTTATCAAGTATTTGTTTTTCACCATTTTGTCGTGCGTTGTCGACATTTTTAAGAATTTTACAATTGAAAAATAGAGTCGGGATATAAACGGATGAATGGGTATACGAGTGTGTAGTTAATATAAATTTGCACTTATCAAGATTTGTAAACATTATATAATATGGTTATAATATAGTAGAAAGGAAATCATAGAACTTCAAGGTATCTTGATGATGATGAGAGAATCAAATTGTATATCATCTCTGAGAAGAAGCAATTAATTTCCACTGATTGGTTTGTCCTAGCTTGTATTATATTTTTCGTAAATCACGGCTTTAAATGAAAAATATATATGGCACACACGCTAACAATATAAGATTAATATGCTATAGGTAGGTGAAGCACAGCCCGACCATAATTGTTGGGAAAGACCGGAAGATATGGATACGCCACGAACCGCTTTCGCTCTAGATGCACCAGGGCCAGCCTCCGATCTAGCGGGTGAAATCGCTGCAGCTCTGGCAGCTGCTTCTATCGCATTCAAACAATCGAGGCCTACATATTCCAAATTATTGCTCAGCAAAGCCATACAAACGTTTCAGTACGCAGATATGCATCGAGGTTCTTATGCCGACAATCAGAACGTGCACAACGCCGCTTGCCCTTTCTACTGCAGTAATAATGGATATAAGGTATACACCTTTATTCGAAATTTAATATGTCTATAGTACCGGCTTTTTTTATATTTTATATATTTCATATAAAATGGTATTGTTTTCATGTAGGATGAGTTGCTCTGGGGAGCTGCGTGGTTGAGGAGGGCGACTGGTAGTGATAATTACCTAGAGTACTTGGTGAACAATCGTGAAACTTTCGGTGTAGATTACAATTACTTGGACTTTGGCTGGGACAGCAAATTTGGGGGAGTTGATGTTCTCATTGCCAAGGTTTGATCCAGTTCTCTCTCTCTCTATGTATATATATATATATATATAAATATATGATCTTTCAAAACCACTAGGTCAAATTATATAAAAGACATAATTAACCATTGATATACTATTAGTGCTTGCTATTTAAACGTCAATTTGGGTGAACAGGAAGTATTTGAGAAGAATGTGAGTGCGTTAACACCATTTAAAGATATTGCGGAGAAAATGATGTGTGCAGTATTTCCGGAAACCGCTGGTCTACACATGAGTTACACACCCGGCGGTCTTCTTTACAAACCCGTTGGCAGCCAGCTCCAGAGCACGGCCGCAATGTCTTTCCTCATCCTTACCTACGCGGACTACCTCTCTAAATCCTCTCAACAACTCAGTTGCGGTAACCTCAAGTTTCAACCCGATTCTCTTCGGCGCATAGTTAAACGACAGGTACTCAAACATCATTTGTTGTTGTGTATATATGCTTTAGATAGGCCCATCAAAGGCATATGCATTTTTTTTTTGCGGTACATATATAGGTGGACTACATTTTGGGAGATAATCCAATGCACGTGTCATACATGGTTGGGTACGGCGATCAGTACCCGCGACAGGTCCACCACCGTGGCTCGTCTATACCGTCTGTTAAGGTTCAAAGCACTGCGTTCGGGTGCACACAAGGATGGAATATTTTCCATTCAGACAATCCAAACCCAAACATATTAGTAGGAGCGGTGGTTGGCGGGCCTAACGTAGATGATACATTCATTGGAAAACGGACAAATGCTACCGACACTGAGCCCACGACGTATATCAATGCACCTCTAGTTGGTGTCTTTGCCTATTTTAATAGCAATCCCAACATCACCTGACTTCAACTTTCTTTTTCCAAATCTTCAACATATATAAAGTTATAACAATAAACCATTTTATATAAATCTTGAAAATGTCTTGGGGATACAAATAATCTTGACAATTTGAAATCTCCATACGCATTCAACCTCAGCCTTAATTAGGGAAACGCATGGATTCACACAAGTCATTCTCTATAAATTTAACTTTTATACGCATCTTTGGCTCTAAACTCGAAAATTGATTCTTAGTAGTTACTGGTTTTCTTGACTCCGCTCGTTTTTCTTGTCTCCACTCGTCATTCGAGATACACATTTTGTATGATCGATTACCTCTTCTCTTTCGGTACCCCGAAAACCTCTAGTCGAATTAATCCGAAGAACCTCCACTGTATATGTTACACGTGGTACGTGAGATGATTGTGAAGAGACGCGGTAAGCTCTCTACCTTCAATTTTTAGACTTCACTAGAGGAATAGATGATAAAAGCCTGCCAGATCCTAAAGATATTTAAAATGATACTCTAAGAGCAACAGCATCGCTGTATATAGCGAGATTTCTTAGCAATTAAAAGAGTGAATTTAAATCAAAAATGGTTATAAACTCAGATTTTGTTTGTTAATTAAGAAACGTTTATTTGTGATTTGTGGAGGCACGTGTCATCTAGGCGAGACCGAAAGAAAGACGCGTGAGAGGGAGCAAAACAAATCAACTCCATTCTCTCTTCTTTCTTCTCTTTTCTCGCTTGTCTCTCTCCCGTGCGATATCTGTATCTTCATTTCTAACCAAGTTTCTTAACAAAGTTTCTTAACCTACTTTTTACCTTAAGAAACAAAAAAAGTTTCTAGCATTGCTGATGCTCTAAGTCTCTAACCTCATGAATTTTTCTTCTCTTATCAAAACACCGTTTTTGTAAGTCTATATAAGCTGTTGGCTGTTGCCACTATTTGTAATTGAATATGATGCGTTTGTTCTTTGAGCCCAACATCATGATAACATGTAGCTGCACAAACATACAATTCAAGAAAATAAATACAGTAAGTACATAATATTATGGTCCACACGGAGTTAGAGCACCTGCAACGCGGGTTCGTAATGAATCCTTAGCACGATTATTTAGGCAAATGACATATAAATAATAAAAAAAAAATTTCGTAACCGAAGGATTGATCCTTAATTAAGGCGTCTAAGAGCATGTACAATGGTGGATTATAGCAAATCCTTAGCTATGATCCTTAGCACTTTATCATTAAACAAACATTAAAAAATGGTACACAGTTAAGAAAAGTTAAGAATGAATCCTTAACTAAGGATTAAAAGGATGAAGTCCTTAATGTGTTGGCGTTGTCTCATTGGTTTGAGATTATTAATTTTTTTTTAACTCTAACCATAATTCTTAAACCTGATTAGTAATTTTATTTTTAACTCTAACCATGATTCTTAAACCTGATTAGTAATTTTTTTTAACTATAACCATGATTCTTAAATCTGATTAGTAATTCTTTTTAAACTCTAACCATGATTCTTAAACCTGCTTAGTTTAAAAATTTGTGGACATAGGTACATTAATGTTTGAAAACGATCTTGGTTTCATGCGATTTGGGATTATCTTCTTCTCTTATTTTGAAAGAGTCAATCTATTAAGGTTTCAAAACGATTTGTGTTTGAATTGATTTGGGAAAGTCTTCGTTTGTAGTTAGTGTTTGAAAACGATTTTTGTTTGTAATTCAAAAAGGGTTGTGTTGTGTTGTGTTGTTAAGATTTCGACTCTGTGATTTATTACGATTGGAGTGTTGTGTTCTTTAGATTTTGTTTACCCAGAAGTACTATCTTCTTCTCATAGATTAGTATTACTACTGTGTGCTCTGTGAATTCTTTAATGTTGTGAATTCTTTACGGTTTCAGATTCTTTTCAGATTGTTTATAAGTCATATTCTTTAATGTTGTGAATGTATAGGAGAACAAGTTCGATTGTATAGGAGAACAAGTTGATTACTTTTGATGTCTAATTTCTATCTTGTAAATCTCTTTCAGGTGAAGGAAACATGGAACAATATTATATCTAAGAACTCCTAATTAGATATACCATTGGACAAACATTTTTTATTAGAATTCTTAACTATTCAAACAAAAAAAAAATTACTAAAATAATGCTAAGGACTCCAATGGTGGTAACACCATTGGAGATGCTCTAAGGATCAAATCCTTAAGGACGTGGCAAGGCGTGAGTGGTCCGGCTGGGAGTTGTGTTTCGCGTGTGGAAAATTTTTTTTACTCTCTTTCTCCATCACGAAAAAAAGCTCTCTCGAAGGCGATTCGGCGATTATGAAACCATGTCGTCGTCTCTTCTTCTCTCTGGCTCTACAGTATCTTCTTCGTTCATCGCTGCATCGAAGCTGTAACATCTCTCTCTATCTCCTTCGTCTGCCTTCATTTCACCTTCTTTCGGCTTATCCAATTTCAAATTCTAGGGTTTGTTCGTATACTTGTTCCATAATCGAATCTTAAGAGCTTATGAATTTGTTTATGATTACAGTTCTCTCTTACGGAATCCAAATCAGTCACTGTCACTATCTCGGAACCTTTTGAGAAGTTTCAAACCCATTAAGTGCTCCTCCGCTGATTCTCCATACGGAGGTTATTATTATCATCTCCCCTTCCTCTCTTTAAAGTTTCAATCTTTACTCTGTTTTTTTATTAACTCATGTAAATCGAATTATCCTTTTTTTGTGTGTAGGCAACGTCCTCACGTTCCCTCTAACCAGGGTCTGGGACCCGTACAAGCGTCTAGGGATTAGCCCCTACGCCTCCGAGGAAGAGATCTGGGCCTCCTGGTAAACTTCTGCGTATATTTCCTTAATGAGAAGACAAAGAGCTTGGGGAGAGCTTGCCTAATCGGGTAAACTCCTGGTGCTATTTGAAAACTAGCTGAAACGAGAACTTGGATTGTTTTTTTTTTCCTTTCAATTATTGGGGTTTGGTTATTATGATTGCAGGTTTGGTGCATTAACAGTGGGGTGGTTCTGCGGTTCGCTAGTCATTCCCATGATTCCGACGGCTTTCATTAACCCGTGGACACTGGAGCTTCTAACGTCACTGGTTGCTTATGTGTTTTTGTTTCTTTCTTGTACTTTCCTTAAGTAGGTTGCATTTTCTCTATTTCAGGTGAAATACAAGACCATGTGTACAAGACCAAAGTCACGGGTACTTTGTTTGTTTTAGCTTTGTATTTCTTGCCTTTATAAGTCTGTTTGTAGACTCGGCTAAGAGCTATTTCATTTGCTCTTGTTGTACTCAAAACTGGTTATGATGATATTTTAATTTCAAGCATCTGCGTTTCATCAACCCTTGCCTTCATCTACTTTGCTTTGGCTTTAGGTATGCTCACTGATCTCATAGATGATAAGAGTTAATGATGTACTTCGGTTTGGCTTTAGGTGACTGATATGTATGCACTAGAAACTTATTTGATTCGTTCATTTCTGTTTTCGGTCATGTGATTAGCTAGATGTTTGCAAATTTCATAATTTTTAATTTCTAAGATTCAATTAAAAAAAAATCTAATGACTCCATAATGGATAACACCATTGAACATACAATTAGGATTAGTCCTTAACTATTCAAAAAAAAACTACTATTATATTGCTAAGGACTCCAATGGTGGGTAACACCATTGGAGATACTCTTACATATTAATTTTAGAGGTTTTTTTTGTTGCATGCTAACAGCATAAAAATATATTCTATTTTCATAAGAAATCATATCATGAACGAATGTTTACCTTTTTGGGTACTTGTAATTCCCGTATAAGCAATAAAAGAAGAAGCAAACATGTAAATGATGGCATGGCATGCATAGACGATTCCATTCCATGTGGTATTTTTCTTGAATTGTGAGTGATACAAGATTACGTTCCACGTGGCGGAGTGTAATTGGCAAGGTCACAAGAACCTCAAATAACTGATCTGATTAGAAATATAAATCCAAAAGAGAGAGAGAGTGAGGTTGCTCCTCCTCCTCAGAGATAAGGTGGTGGTGTGTGTGTGTGTCATCATTCATAAGCCACTGTGTGTCTCTCGAACAAACCAAATTAAGGCAGAGAGAAGAGAAAGAGATAACATTTAACAAAAGATGGCATCAACATCACTCCTCAAGGCATCTCCTGTGTTGGACAAATCGGAGTGGGTCAAGGGACAAAGCGTTCTCTTCCGTCAGCCATCTTCCGCCGCCGTCGTCATACGTAACCGCGCCACCTCCCTTACCGTCCGTGCCGCTTCTTCCTACGCCGATGAGCTTGTTAAGACAGCGGTTAGTACTCCCACCCACACATATCCTCTTCTTTGTCACGTGTCTTATCTGCAGGATACATAAAGGTTTTTTACTTCTTTTACTTCTTTTATTCTTTTGATCTTTTGAATTGGAATGCCTAACAAAATTAATTATGTTCTATTTTCAATTCTTTTTTTATTAATTTGTAGTCTTAACTTTTCTTTCTTTTCACAACCATTTTTTCACTAGTTGGGACTTTGGGTTGATTTTAGTTCATGTTTGTTAATATAAGAGCTCATATTCATAGATAAAAGTTAGTATAAAATAACTCGAATTACGATAATAATGATGTTTTATGGTGTTGGGAGCAGAAAACAATTGCGTCTCCTGGACGAGGAATCTTGGCGATGGACGAGTCGAACGCGACTTGCGGGAAGCGTTTGGACTCGATAGGGCTAGAGAACACTGAGGCAAACCGACAAGCATACAGGACATTGCTGGTCTCTGCACCAGGACTCGGACAGTACATCTCCGGTGCAATCCTGTTCGAGGAGACTCTGTATCAGTCGACAACCGAAGGCAAGAAAATGGTCGACGTCCTCGTCGAGCAGAACATCGTCCCCGGTATCAAAGTCGACAAGGTATGACTAATTAAAGTGCATGCTTATTTTTTATATATATGTACCTAACGTGGTGCTTGATTAGAGGAATCTAATTGCGAGTTGTATCTATTTATGGAAGTAGGGTTTGGTCCCACTTGTTGGCTCTAACAATGAGTCATGGTGCCAAGGGCTCGATGGTCTATCCTCCCGAACTGCTGCTTACTATCAACAGGGTGCTCGTTTCGCCAAATGGTATAGTACCCTCTGTTCCTATCCAAAATGTTTCCTCTCGGCTGAGTTTTTTCTTTGACTTTTGTACTCTTGATGGTTTAATTAGGCGTACTGTCGTGAGCATTCCCAATGGTCCGTCTGCTCTAGCTGTTAAAGAAGCTGCTTGGGGCCTTGCCCGATACGCTGCCATTTCACAAGTAAACACACATTGCTTCTCTTTCAAGCAACAGGTCAACTCGGATTCTTTTAAAGCTATTATTTCACACGCAGATTGTGTTTTGTCTATTCAGGACAGTGGATTGGTTCCAATAGTGGAGCCAGAGATATTGTTGGACGGAGAACACGACATTGACAGGACTTACGAAGTAGCAGAGAAGGTTTGGGCTGAGGTTTTCTTTTACCTTGCTCAGAACAATGTCATGTTTGAAGGTATTACTAGCTAAGTATATGGAGCTGCTTATCTTATATTATCAAGTTGTGTTAAAATATCAACATCTTGTACAAAGGTATTCTCCTGAAGCCGAGCATGGTGACTCCCGGAGCCGAGTCTAAAGACAGAGCTACTCCTGAACAAGTTGCCTCCTACACCCTTAAACTCCTCCGCAACAGAATCCCTCCGGCCGTCCCCGGAATCATGGCAAGCTCTATTCCTCTCTCTTCACTTCACATAGTATAAAAATATCTATAAAAATCAAAATATTGCTTGATTTGATGGAAATTGCTTATGATGAGAACCCTAGATCTTGGTTGCTTGAGATGGAAGTAAAGTTTTTTTTTTGTTTTGGTTTTGCAGTTCTTGTCGGGAGGACAGTCTGAGTTGGAGGCAACGTTGAACCTGAACGCGATGAACCAAGCACCAAACCCGTGGCATGTATCCTTCTCCTACGCACGTGCCCTGCAGAACACATGTTTGAAAACATGGGGAGGCAGAGCTGAGAACGTGAACGCAGCTCAGACCACTCTATTGGCTAGAGCCAAGGCCAATTCGCTGGCTCAGCTTGGAAAATACACAGGAGAAGGTGAGTCTGAAGAGGCTAAGGAGGGTATGTTCGTCAAAGGCTACACCTATTGAAGAGAATAATTAATGATGCTGTGAAATTGGAGACGAAGGCCGATTATGTTTTGATTGCATCTGTATTTGAGTTGGGTTGTCCTTATAAATATGTCAAAAACATTTTATTTTGTCTGGTTAATTTGCATTAGCTACTCCTTTAATAAGTTTTTGTTTTTTCTGATATATATATATATATTGATGAAGTTATCTCTATATATAGATGGTTATGTTATGTTTAACATCCGGACCACTTGGACGCTCACGGTGGTCTCAGAACATTATTATTCGTAACTCTATACTACTACCTATAAATACGTTAATCTATAAAATTCCACATGCATGCATGCAGACACAATGTCATAATGAAAGACTAATTGGGCTACATATAACTAATACCCAATATACTTGTTTGTAAAGCCCAATAAATATCCATTCATTTCAGGAAGTAGGCTCGCTGAATATAAGCCCAACGTAGGGACGTCGACGTGGCAGTAAGATGTCGAAGGTCAAAAAGGTCATTAACAAGATTTGTCACGTCACTCCCCCTCAAGCTCTCGGGAGAGAAAGAGAAGCCGGTGATCTGCGGGACCAAATCAATGCCGATCGGTCTAGTGGTCCCTCCAGACGGGGAGAGAGAGAGAGAGGAAATGCAAACTGAAGAAGAAGAAGAACCAAATCAGTAGCAGAGAGTGGACTGGGCTGGCTGCTAAATAAATATATTTATTTGTTTTTTTTTTGTCTCCAGTCCTCACCCGATTCCGAGGTATCTCTCTCTCACCATGTTTTAATTTTTATTTGAAGAATCAACCTCCCTCACATTCTTGTTTCTTCTTCTTCTTCTTCGTTTCTGTAAGAAGAAGACAACTCTCACTTACCTTCTGCGTTCTGTTTTGTTTGTTACACTAAACTCGAATCTATCTCTCTCTCATATACCTTTAAAACGCGCATTTCTGTCTGACAATGTCGTCTCTCTACTGATGAAGGAGACTTATATATTATTAATACTAAACTCAAAAGTTAGTTATTCTCTTCTTTTTCTTTCTTTCTTTGCGGGTCACTAGCTAGAATATTATAAAAATCTAATGTCTAGAATACATTTTCGATTTAACAATGTTTAGATTAGTAAACCGTTACCTTAAGTCTTTTAAAGCGTAGTGGGTGACCATTACAGATATATAGTAGTCGGTTATCTCTTTTCTTTCTTCAGTTGAGGTTGGCCACCTTCTTAACTAAACTAAACTGCCTTTTTGTGTTTATTTAAATTATAACAACAACCATTGTCTTCTCTTTACTGAATGCTCTCTCTCTTTCTTTCAGCAGAACAAAATGCTTTTCCTTTTATAGGGGCTTGTTTCATGTTTATGGTAGCTGACTTGTTGAAGCAAAATCCACAAGGAAGATGGAAAAGACACACATGTCTGAGAAGATACTGGTTCTCGTGAGACTGAGGCCCCCTAACCAGAAAGAGATTGCCTCTAACGAACCTACGGAGGATTGGGAATGTCTCAATGATACCACCATTTTGTACAGAAGAAACACCTTCCGCCAATCCTCCAACTTTCCTTCTGCTTATTCTTTTGGTAACTACTATATATATATATTAGATTTTCCAACGAAATAGGTAGTAGCCCTCCTGATTATGAGATTCACCAGCATCACTGGATATGAACTTATTTTTATAGTCCATGTTTAAGATGACAGATAGATATATTTTTACCAGTAGGCACCACAGCCTTTTATATGAACTCAACTCTACTTTGGCCTTGATATTCTAAGACAAACTACCTTTATATCTCTCACCCTTTCATCTCTACTCTATGTAAGACTCAGATTCCCATTTCCTTTTTGTGGTGTGGTGACAGATAGAGTATACGGAGGTGAATGTTCCACCAGACAAGTCTACGAGAATGGAACCAAGGACATCGCTCTCTCTGTTGTCAAAGGAATCAATTGTACGTAATCTTCCTTCAAATATGCTTATCTTGGTGATGAATGAAACCGATATGCTCACATTTTACTGTAACGTTTTTGACAGGTAGTATTTTTGCGTACGGCCAGACGAGTAGCGGAAAGACTTACACCATGTCTGCTATCACTGAGTTTGCTGTGGCTGACATTTTTAACTACATTTTTCAGGCAATCAGGCTTCTCCAATATATCAATTTTTTTTTTTTTTTTGGTTCTGACTGCTGCACCCAATACTAATTGAATATGGATGCTGTCTGTAGCATGAAGAAAGAGCATTTTCCGTTAAATTTTCAGCTATAGAGATCTACAATGAGGCCATCCGAGATTTGCTCAGCTCCGATGGTACATCCCTTAGGCTACGAGACGATCCTGAGGTAAAATTTTTCATGTCAAATTTCTTTACTGAGCGCTCTGTAAATTTTGTCTGAATCTTCTTGTTCTTTCTTGGTTCTTACTAGAAAGGGACAGTGGTTGAAAAAGCCACAGAGGAAACTCTGCGAGATTGGAACCATCTCAAGGACCTTCTATCTGTTTGTGAAGGTCAAAAATCACTTTGCATTTCTATGAAGTAGCCATATATATATATATATATATATATATATATATATATGTATATGATAATAATAATCAGATTGTTATTCAGATTAATGTTGTAACTTAAATGTCTCAATAATTTTTGGCAGCACAACGTAAGATTGGTGAAACCTCACTGAATGAGAGAAGTTCCAGATCTCATCAGATTATTAGACTGGTTAAAACTCTTTATCTATCACTGTATTTAAGATACCATGATTCTCTTTTACTTAGCTTTGGCTTTTGAATGTATTTTTATAGACGGTTGAAAGCTCTGCTCGTGAGTTCTTAGACAAAGAAAACTCCACCACCCTCATGGCGAGTGTGGTATGCTCTCTCATCAACAACCCTTTATTTTATGTTGGATCCTGGGGTGTTAATGTTTTTCTGTTCATTATTCTTCCTTTAACGTGCAGAATTTCATAGATCTGGCGGGAAGCGAGCGTGCATCACAGGCGATGTCAGCTGGTGCGAGGCTCAAGGAAGGCTGCCATATCAACCGAAGTTTGCTTACTCTTGGAACTGTGATCCGTAAACTTAGGTGTGTAAACAATACATCCTTAGTAGATTAACTTTAATTGTCTAAGCACTGGGTGATCGATCTATATAGTAAGGGAAGGCAAGGGCACATCAACTTTAGAGACTCCAAGCTCACACGAATTCTACAGCCATGCTTGGGTGGGAATTCAAGAACTGCCATCATCTGCACTCTGAGCCCAGCGAGGAGTCACGTCGAGCTAACGAGGAACACTCTCTTGTTTGCTTGCTGTGCAAAGGAAGTTACCACAAAGGCCCGGATCAACGTCGTTATGTCAGACAAGGCCCTGCTGCAGCAACTACAGCGTGAGCTTGCGAGGCTCGAGACCGAGCTGAGAACCCCTGCCACGCCTGCCTCGAAATGTGATTGTGCGATGACGGTGAGGAAGAAGAATCTTCAGATACAAAAGGTTTGTGCTTATGATAGATCTCCTTTTCAGGCTGGGTTAATGCTAACCTAAGGTGTAATGTTGAATGCAGATGGAAAAGGAGATGGCAGAGTTGAGAGAAGACAGAGATCTTGCTCAATCCCGGCTTGAAGATATCATGAGAATGGTTGAACTCGATGAGGCCTCAAAGGTATTTATTTTTCCCACAATTTCACTTTATGCAACAAATATATTCACATTATTTTTGCTTCTACTCTGTTGAAGTGTGGAACTCCGCAGCACATTGACAAGTGGGAGGATGGTTCAGTGTCACAGACATCAATAACAAGAGCTTATGTTGGGTCTCATTCTGAGGATGATGATGATGAAGAGCTGCCTACGCGTTCAGAAGATCCATCAGAAGAATATTGCAGAGAAGTTCAATGCATTGAGATTGAGGAATCAGCTACAGTCAACCACAAAGACGAAAAAAGAGCAGAACCTAAGAACATTTTAGGCCCTAGTGAGGATGCTAGTGTAGGCCAAAATGTGAGGTTGAGAAGCTGGAACCGCAGAGAGACCGCGAGCACTCCACCTGAAAACATAGGGACAGAAAGACCAGAAGAAGAGAGTCACAAGAAGATAGTATTTTCTGGTTTAGAGTTGGGTTCTAGTGTGTCAAGGAATGATTCGCTGTCTTCTTGCGGGAGCGATTCCACTGCGACTCAGAGCATCAGAACGCCCTTGGGAGAAGAGGGAGGTATCACTAGCATCCGCACTTTCGTTGATGGTCTTAAGGAGATGGCTAAGCGTCAAGGCCAGGTAAGCTTATATATATACTAGTCGGTTCTTCTTCTTAGATTACAACTAATTTTCAATCAGGTGTCGATTGGTGATGATGATTCTGGTAAAATGGGGAGGGATATTGGTCTGGTTATCATGGACATGGAATTTGAGAGACAGCGGCGAGAGATTGTTGAGCTATGGCAAAGCTGTAACGTCTCTTTGGTGCATAGAACATACTTCTACTTGCTCTTCAAAGGAGATGATGAGGCTGATTCAATCTACATTGGGGTTGAGCTAAGAAGACTTTTGTTTATGAAAGCTCGCTTCTCTCAGGGAAACCAAACTTTGGAAGGAGGAGAAACCTTAACTCTGGCTTCAAGGTTGGATACACGTTCTTTTTGGTGTTTTTATTTATTTATATTTATTTACTCTTTTCTTTCGTGGGGTTGGTAAAAGCCGGAAGGCGCTTCACGGGGAGAGAATGATGCTGAGCAAGCTGGTGGGGAAAAGGTTTTCAGGAGAAGAGAGGAGAAGAATGTATCACAAGTTTGGGATTGGTGTCAACTCCAAACGCAGGCGTTTACAACTCGTGAACGAGCTTTGGAGCAATCCCAAGGACATGAGTCAGGTTGTGGAAAGCGCAGATGTTGTAGGGAAGCTTGTGAGGTTCGCTGAGCAAGGGAGAGGCATGAAGGAGATGTTTGGACTGGCCTTCACCCCTCCTTCCTTCTTGACAGCTCAGAGATGGCGTAGCTGGAGAAAAAGCATCCCTATGCTTTTCTAACTCTTGTAACAGTGTGTATAATATGTATCTTCTTTGTGTCCTTTTCTTCTGGTATTTTGAAGGAGCCAACGTTGTGTGTAAAACATATATTTTTCAATCAGTGTTTTTATTTGTATCTGTTACAGTCAAGCTTCTGTTATGGAAAAACTCATTACATAATATGAAAAATTTGTGTGTATGATGTGTATGATGTGATCAGTTCTCTCAACAAACAGCATCGCCAAAAGTCTGCAGATAACCTGACACCAGCATCGCCAACGATACCAATGGCCATTCCAGCAGAAAGATAACGGCAATGATCAACGGGGACAATAGACTTCATCACCAACTCAGTCAGGTCTCATGACACCCATAGATGCCAAATCTCAGATTCTAAAGCTGCTGCTGTTGAAGAATGTGTGATTCAGTTGAGAAGAGGGTGGCTAAAGTGAAATCAAATGCAGGTCCGTTAGCCAGTGAAAATGGAATGTACAGGAGAAGCCGAAGAAAGGTGCTGTCTATTCTCCACTGAACGCTGACATTTCCAACGATTCTCGATATCTAATGACCAGACAACACCAGGCAGCAAAGCGACAACTCAATATGGGCTTAATTATTTGGGCTCCCTTCGGCCCACGTTTTCCAAGATAATGTTGTAGATAGACGATACTAACCTCCCTCCCTCCTCCTTCTCCCCCCCTCCTCCCTCCCGAGATCTTTGCTCTCTATTCCCTTCGCTCCTTTCTCCGTAAGGCTTCCAATCAATTTTATTATAATTTTCTTACACATAGATATGCTTAATCCGAATATATATACATCTATTGTTCACCTTTCGTTTCTCAATTTTGAATTATTATCTCTTTTTTTTCTTTCGAATTTGGATTATTATGGGAGCTTGAAATTGAAACTGTTTGATGGTTATATGTATCTTTCAGATAGTCTTATTTTTGCTGTTATTTAGAGCTAATCGTTTGAATTTTGGGTTGATGTAGAGAGTCTTACATGGGATGTCATACTGTTTTTCTTTATGGGAAAATTGTGGATGATCTCAAATAGCCAAAGCTTAGATTCAGGATTGATTGCTTGCTTATCCAACAAGTAGTAAATAATTGTGAGCTCCACCATCCCTACATTCATTCATTAGAAACCGTATTCAAAGACCATTTCTGCTCTGCTGCTTTGTTATTATATATCAAATACTTGATTTTGCTTTTACTGGTTTTCAAGTCAGAGGATGGAGAGCGGTGGTCAGTATGAAAATGGGCGTTACAACCCCGATTACTACAAAGAAGGAACACACTCTGTCGTAAGCTTCTTTTTTTTTTTAAATATGATTCTTTATTACTACTTTGGTTGGAAAGCTAATCGGGGAATTGTTTTTTTTTTTTTTTTTTTCTAACAGTGGAATGCGATGCCTAATCATCATCAGACAAAGGAGGACCAACATAATGCTCTGGTCATGAATCAGAAGATCATGTCCATCCTTGCCGAGAGAGACGCTGCCCTCAAGGAAAGAGACGACGCCCTGGCTGCCAAGCAGGAAGCTTTAGCCGCTCGGGACGAAGCACTTGACCTACGCGACAAAGCTCTCTCTCTAAGAGATAATGCTATTCTGGAGAGGGACAGTGCCTTAAGTGCTCTTCAGTTCCGTGAACACAATCTAAACTACATTTTGTCACGTGCAAAGCTCGGTGCCTCCCAAAGCTCTCACTTACCCAACCCTTCCCCCTTGTCAACTATTCCACATGAAGCTGCTCCAAGTAAAAGGAAGAAAAAGCGCAAACAGGAAACAAGGTCAAAGGGAAAGAGAGTAGGCGAAGATCATGTTGCTTCTCCTGGAAAGAAATGCAGAAAAGATTGGGACAGTAACGTTGTCGGCTTAAACCTTGTCACCTTCGATGAGACGACAATGCCAGTGCCCATGTGCACTTGTACTGGTACTGCTCGTCACTGTTACAAATGGGGGAACGGCGGGTGGCAATCATCATGCTGCACTACCACTTTGTCTCTGTATCCTCTTCCGCAGATGCCAAACAAGCGCCATTCTCGAGTGGGCGGTAGGAAAATGAGCGGAAACGTCTTCTCCAGGCTACTTAGCCGTTTAGCTGGCCAAGGCCACGACCTCTCCTCTCCCGTTGATCTCAAGGATTATTGGGCTAGGCACGGCACCAATCGCTACATCACCATCATGTAGGCAAAGTATGTTTTCTCTTTTTTTCTTTTCTATCTCTCTTTTCGTTTTAATATTTTAGGTTCAAAGGTGGAATGAAAGAATGAAGCTTGTTTAGTTCCATTCTTATTTTTATTGTCCATAGTTCTTGTTAATGCAAATGGTTTTTGGCTTGGTCTCTGTGTGTTTATGTAATTAATAAAACAGTCTAGTGAATGATTGTCATATTTTGTTTTACGATTTCTTCGAATCTCAAAAGGCTTTAACCAGTTCTTCATTCTCTCCGCTCTTCTGACGGATCATCATCTACTACGGCAGTGTCCCTAATCGTTCCCCCTGTTCTCATCTTGCTCAGTCTGGACATCACCAGATGTTCCAGCAACTCAACATCAGCCAGTTAAGACAGGAGCCACAGTCCCAGCAGAACCTGAATGGTAACATGTCAGCAAAATGGACAAGTAGACCGGGTGTTGAGGTGTTGGCTGGATCAAAGGATTGGAGTTGCATATCAACTAGGCAAACAGTATATTTATTTATTTTATCTATGTGCAGTGTGTTGAATTATTATGTATATTACAGATGAAATCCAGTTATATTTCAGATCATGGTAGATATATAATGTGGTTGTAATGGCGGGAGGGTCAAGAGATTGAGGTTGAGACAGAGAGATTCTCTGTTTGTTTGGTGCTTTTGGGATCCTACTCCTCTGATTGTTAAGTTTTATATGAACTGTAGTTAACAGGCCGGGCCTCATTTTAGGCCTAATAAAAAGCATTTCGTGAATTTCAATCTGGAAACTGTAACGGGCCGGGTCTTACATATCTCCCTCGTCCGTAGAAATATCTAAAACCCTAAAAACATTATATCACTCTCTCTGTTCATCTCTGTGTACGGCGACGAGGGAGCTATGTCCGATGTAGTAGCTGAGCTGGCGGAAGGAGATGCAAAGCCGACGAAGCAGTTCAGTGTGTACGAAGCGACATCGGAGGAGCTTATAGAACGGTCGATGGCGCCTATAAAAAAGGAGTTCCTATGTCCTCCTCCGAGCCGTTCCCTAAAGCAAAGTGACGTGAAGGCGCCTCATCCGAGCTTAGTCCAGGAGAAGAAATCGAAACGACAGCTCAAAAGAGAACGCCGGGAGGTATGTCCATTTTTTTCCAAGCTTATTATTAGGATATAATGTTTTGTTTTTTTTTTTTGCTTTTTGCAACTGAACCGAACATGCCATTTGTTTTGTTTTTTTTTTTTTGCAGAAATGTGCGATAAACCTGTGTCCGCAGGTTTCGAGAACAGAAGACGTTGATTCCTGTCAGTATAAAGAGAAATGCCGCTTTAATCATGACATTCAAGCTTTCAAAGCTCAGGTACTCTCTACTCTAGCTTGGTCGTTATTGAGAAATAATATTATTATTATTATTATTATTTTGTAACTGCAGAAACCAGATGATATAGAGGGGCAGTGCCCATTTGTGGCCTCTGGGATCAAGTGTCAATATGGTTTATCATGCAGATTCTTTGGCACCCACAAAGATTTATCTGGAATTTCTGATGCCGAGATTAACTTTTTCAACAAAGAGACACAGAGGCTTTTATGGAAAAATAACATGACTTTTCCCAAGGCAGATGCCAAACTTAAATCCCTTGGCCTTATGGTATGTTGTACCGAACACTTGTTTCTCTTATGCTGCTGCTCTTCACTCCCATATCTTTTAGCATGCGACATATGATTATTATTTCTCTTCTTCGGTTTTTTTTTTGTCTCATTATTTCCATACAATTTCTAGGGCCATGCCAAAAAAAGCAATGTCCCTCAAGAGAATGACGCAGAAAAACCTCTAGATGGTGCTCAGACAAATGAAGATGTTGATATTCCTGGACCATTAGAAACTGAAGATGTTCGTCCCACGAAAAAGGCAAAATCTGACGAGACTTCTAAACTTGGAGACATTATTGATGGTTAGGATTTCTTCTTTTATTTTCAGAAATATATCATTTCCAGAATGCCCAGATTATCTCAGATGGTTGCATAGTTTTGTTAAGTCTTTAAAATAATATCATAGCTTTATATTAAAGAACAAGAGTTCACTCACATAAGAAGCGTCTTGGACAAGACAGCATCCTGATGTTACATTTTTAACTGTATTGGTACAGGGGTGATGAATGTGGACGATGAAACGGAAAAGACCGGGCATTCTACTTCAAAAGCCAAGATAGAGGATGAGGAGGATAGCATCAAAGTTGTTGAAACCGACGGGAGCCTAAAATCGCACCCTCGCGAAAAGAAAAAGCTTATTGATTTTAGGGATAAGTTGTACCTTGCACCCCTAACAACTGTGGGCAATCTTCCCTTCAGAAGACTTTGCAAAGTTTTGGGAGCTGATGTGACTTGTGGTGAGATGGCCATGTGTACAAATCTTTTGCAGGTTAGCCCACTAAGATTTACTTGTGATAAAAACAGTTTTTTTTTAATTTTTTGTAATAAATGTGAAAATCTGAAACTATAGGGCCAAGCTTCCGAATGGGCTCTGCTTAGAAGGCATTCATCGGAAGATCTGTTTGGTGTTCAGATTTGCGGTTCTTTTCCAGACACGGTGTCTCGTGCGGTTGAGCTTATAGATCGAGAATGCACGGTTGATTTCATAGACATCAACATGGGCTGCCCGATAGATATGGTTGTGAACAAAAGTGCTGGTTCAGCTCTTCTCAACAAACCATTACGAATGAAGAACATCGTGGAGGTCTCTTCTTCCATTGTTGAAACACCTATCACTATCAAGGTAACTAGTGCCTAAGCATATATCATAACCTATTAATTGCATGATGTATTGGTATGTTAACCTCTCTTTACTTGCCCTCTCCTTTTTGGGTGCCAGGTACGAACTGCATTTTTTGAGGGTAAGAACCGGATAGACTCGTTAATTTCAGATATTGGGGATTGGGGAGCCACTGCAGTGACGATTCATGGGCGGTCAAGACAACAACGTTATAGCAAGTCTGCGGATTGGGACTATATATACCAGTGTACCAAAAACGCTTCCTCTAACCTACAAGTTATAGGAAATGGAGATGTGTACTCTTTTTTAGACTGGAACAAACACAAGTCTGACTGTCCTGAGTTGTCTAGCTGCATGATTGCTCGTGGAGCATTGATCAAGGTGTGTATATGACCTTTTACTATTAATCCTTCTCTAGTAAATCATACTATAGCATGTCTGAATAGGGTTTTTTTAATCTTTGCAGCCTTGGATATTTACTGAAATTAAAGAGCAACGGCACTGGGACATTACCTCCGGGGAAAGACTCAACATCTTCAAGGACTTTGTACGTTTTGGTCTTCAACATTGGGGATCCGATACAAAAGGTAATACACGGCATGTAATTGAAACTACCTTTGCGTGTTCCCTTGTGGCTAAAACTCTGCCGTTAATTTAAAACCTGAACAGGAGTTGAGACAACTAGGCATTTCTTACTGGAGTGGCTAAGCTACACGTTTAGGTACATACCTGTAGGTCTGCTGGATGTGATCCCGCAGCAAATCAACTGGCGTCCGCCTTCTTACTTTGGTCGTGATGATCTCGAGACTCTCATGATGTCTGAATCTGCGGGTGACTGGGTGCGTAATTTTTACTTATTCATTCAGCTGTGTTACGTTGGACTATATATGAAGGAACTCAAAGTTTGATTTAATGTTGCAGGTGAGGATATCGGAATTGCTGCTTGGAAAGGTTCCGGAAGGCTTCACGTTTGCCCCCAAACACAAATCCAACGCTTATGATCGAGCTGAAAATGGCTAATTACAAGTCACATCTTATGTAAGCTCAATCTTCATCCATAAACATGTCTGAAACTGTGATGAGCAAATTTCTATTCAATAGTTTTTTTGAGTGTAGACAGCATTCGTGAAACAATGTATTTATTCCCTTTTTCTAAAACCAATTCTCATAGTTAATTACTTACTTACTATACACCCCCCAGTTTAAAAGAAAAAGAAAAAGAAAAATAACTAAAGCATATAAAAGAGGTTGTTCTGATTACAAATAATTCAGAGAGCGGTGAGTTCTCTCTCGGCATTGTTCTCCTCCTCCTCCTCCTCCTCAGTCACTGGATACTTGCCGGTAAAGCAGGCGTAGCAATAGCTGTGTGACTCGACTGGTCCATAGACTTGTTTCAAGCTATCTAATGGTAGAAACGCCAGAGTATCGCAGTTAATATGCTTCCTTATCTTCTCAACGCTCATCTTACTAGAGATGAGCTCTTGGCTCCTAGGAGTGTCCACTCCGTAGTAACAGGACGCAATCATCGGCGGCAATGCAATTCTCATGTGAACTTGTTTGGCTCCAGCGTCTCTTAGCATCCGAACTATCTTCAAACTCGTGGTTCCTCGGACAATAGAGTCGTCCACCACAACCACCCTCTTCCCTTCAAGGACTGACCGGACAGGAGACAGCTTTGCCTTGACTGCAAAATCACGGATCTTCTGAGTTGGCTCTATGAAAGTGCGTTTAGCGTAGTGCGACCTCAGGAGACCGATCTGAAACGGAACTCCAGCTTTGGCTGCGTATCCAAGAGCAGCAACTGTCCCCGAGTCCGGCACTGCGATGACGACATCACATTCTACAGGTGCCACCGTGGCTAATATCTCACCGTACATGCGGCGTGTTTCATACACTGAACGTCCAAAGACAATTGAGTTGGGCTGTGAGAAGTAACCGTGCTCGAACACACATTGCTTCGGTTCGGGGTGAGAGACCATGAACATAGAGCTTTCCCCTACATCTCCTCTATCCACGACCACTATTTCCCCCGGACACACTTCACGTTCGTACCTCGCATCGATAAGGTCCAAAGCGCAAGTCTCTGAGGCGAAAACAACTGCACCGTTGCTTCTTCTGCCCATCACAAGTGGTCTGAACCCGAACGGGTCTCGGACAGCGACAAGCTTGTCTTCAAAGACGAAAACCATCGAGAAAGCACCTCGAAGCTTCTCGCAAGCGTCGAGGATCCTCAGAAGGAACGTCTTGGCCTTAGATTTGGCGATCAGGTGAAGCACCAGCTCGGTGTCAGAACTTGTGATGAAGATGGAACCGTTCTCCTCAAGCTTTCTCTTGAGTTGCTTGTAATTCAAGAAATTACCATTGTGCGCTACTGCCAAGGATCCGAGTTTGCAGGTAGCGATGAAAGGCTGAACATTCTTGAGCATCGAGGCTCCGGAGGTTGAGTACCGGACATGTCCTATCGCTATATCGCCAGGAAGAGTGTTTAGTTTCGACTCAGTGAACACTTCCGACACTAATCCGACGCCTGTTATTGATTCGAGATCACCCTTGTGATTAACGGCTACGATTCCTGCTCCTTCTTGGCCACGGTGTTGCAGCGCGTGAAGAGCCAAGTAAGAGAGACGGGAAGCTTCAGGGTCACCGTGGATTCCGACTACTCCACATTCTTCTTGAAGCTCGTCGTCTTCTTTTGCCACTTGTGGTGTTATCATCGACGAGAAAACAGGGGCAAGTGTGCTTCTTCTTCTGCATGAAACGGAGAAACTTAGGGTTTTCGAAACTTGGGGACTAAGGCAGGGTTTGGTAAAGCATGGGAATAGGGTATCTTGCGAAGCTTTCTTAGGTTTTGCGGATAGAGAGAACGGGAATATAGACGAGATTTCCACAGAGAAGGCCATGGATGAGCTATAGCCTAGTTTTGAATCAAAGAGCTTGTGAGGCTTTGGCTGAATTTGATGCTAACTATTTATAAAGTTGTGAGTGTTTATTGTCGGTTACGTTGTTGAGAGAATATGGATTTCTTTTATATCCTTATCGTGTTCATAAAGGATTTGAGTCATTATCGAAAACCAGAAAAGTTAAGGTTTTATTTATTTATTACTCTTTTTTTTTTTTTTATTGTCATGTTTTCCTATGCGATATATAAAACCTATTTAATTATGTGATACCACAATCCCTTCAATTGACAAATTATTACTTAATTCAATAACATATATAAATACAAGTAGCAAGATTTCATAAAATATATATATACTAGTATGTGGCCCCGTACTACATACGGGTAAATAATTAGTTTCTTTAAATATGTAGTTTTTGTTAAAATATATAAACACCAAATAAATTGTTTTCCAGTATTCTTGAGTGATAAAATATATAAAAGAGTGTTAATTTTAATTTGCACAACCATATATTGTAGATCAAATATCTAGAAAATTATAATAATATTGATCAAACTAATACCATATATTGTAGATTAAATATCTAGAAAATTATAATAATATTTATCAAACTAATAATATTATCGTAATATGGGGTCAATAACCTTGAGTCAATAATACTCTATAATATGGGGTCAATAATATTCGACAATCACCTATATATTGATCAAACTACTTGATGTTATCTACTCAACGATAATAATTTCAAAATTTTATTATATAGTATTACGATAACATTAATATAAAGAATATTAAGCTTTGGTGTTGTCGATGATTTACCCCTTTAGCCACCTTTGATGGTATCTCAAGTTTGAGCATCGCTTCATCAAGTCTTGAAATGGTGAGTGGAGTAGCAGGTCTTTCTCATCTTTTTTTACATTTTTTTCTCTCCATCTATAGCAAATATGTATTGAATTTTTTAAAACTTAATTGACAAAAAACATTCAGAAAATTGATATCTATAAATTAATAAGCCAGAGATTATGCATTTGTGCTTATGGTTGCACATGGATAGTAAATATTAACGTAAGCGTTATATTATTGTTGCAGGACAACGAAACACTTACTTATTCTTTTTGATAAGGTGATGTAGCTCCTTAGTTTGACAATTCAACCACAGATGAAAAGTAAAGAGAAAAAAAAATTGGAGGCAAGATGGTATAAAATTTTGTTTGTCGTAGAGAAGAAAGTAGAGATGATTTGCAGGTTATATAGAAGATGAAAAAACAGTTTATAAAAATTTGAGTTAACGTGGATTAACACTTTTCAGAAAAATCAGGAATATAGGGAGTTGTTGATTTAGTTGCATGAAAGTAGGAGATGTAAAGATAAATTCAATTGTTTTTTTTATTGTGTTTTTAATGTTTTCCACATGTCAATTTCTAATTTGTCAAGCGACTTGTACTTTAGTATATAAAGGATATATATATAAGTGTGGGATTCTATATTTCGTTTATTATTCCATAAAACATTATAAGTTTGGTACTTTTCAGCCAAAAATATTTAAATTTGTGAGCAATAGTACGTTTATATTTAATATATCATAAATGTTCTATTAAGAGATGATTTCAATAAAATTATATTAATATTTGTTTCAAAAATTTGTTTTATTTTATTTTGTCTATCATTAATCATAAATTATTAGAATAATGATTATATAAAATAAATTATTAGAATAATAATTATATAAAATAAATTATAAAACTAATCTAAAATAGAAGATGATATGTGACAAATGCAGCTTCCAAGAATTTTCCTGCAGAGAATTACTTCGTACGGTAGTGATAAGGGACAATATTTATAGATTCTTCTTTTTGTAATTTACTCATCCAGTTGGGATCCATACCTTTTGGCTTCTTCTCCTCATTTCTGCGTTTAATACTTTGGATATACATTTTACTACGTGAATGGTTTTCCTTATCGGGTTATTATCACTGTCTACAAGCTTGGGTTCTATTTGTATTGAAGAAACATAAACACTTGTTTTGAATTTAGTCACAAAATTCTTTCATCCAAGAATCTTGAAAGTTTGAACAATAGATCATCATATGATAGAGAAATTGTGTTTCTTCTTATATTTATCTCTTTCTATTTAAGGCCATGTTGGCCTTTAATCTAATATTTTCGCTCGATCAACCCAAGGTTGTGTTCCTTTTTATGGAAATGAGAGGAATCTATTTGCTTACTTCTTTAGCATTTGAAGGCATATCTGACCAAACACTGCTGTTAACCACTTCCTGAAAATATATTAAAATGGTTAGTCCTTGTATATGTTGAATCTTCGATCTCGTTACATATTTTATGATGAATATGCTTGCTTGTGATGTCTTATTAAAACTAAATTTATCAAAATGATCATTTATTTGCACATGTATATACATTTGTTTCGATTCAAATGTTCTTATCTTTGGTGTTTTCAGTTTATAGTAAAATTACAAAACAATAACTGCTATATGTAATCATTTTCTACTAGTGCTAAGTCTGATAATATGTACTTAGCAGAAATTAATTAAAATGACCGGCAGTCAAATTCCCGGTATACTGATCAAAGTCACGGTTTGGCGGCTTTACCCACTCGTGTGTGGCTGTCCTTCAATCAATCGGTTTGTTGTGTACATGCTACAATCAACATGTTCGATCATTTCGTGTGTTCAACTAAATAACTATATATACATATGTATATATGATGAGGCAGGATAGATATTATTGGTGTTTGTGGTACAATTTATTCCGAACATAAAATTGCTTTGAACGGAAAGATACTCTTCAGTGAGGGCCGGAGTTAATTAGATAAAAAGTATGTAGGAAAAAAAGAGGGTATGTGCATTAAGGCCATCTCCAACCCTACTCCATTTTCAACTCCAAACATTATTATGGAGTAAAATCTTCTCCAACACCACTTCATTTTCAACTCCAAAATGGAGTAATGGCTAGGGTTACTCCATTTATGGAGTAATCTTACCCATTACTCCATTTTGGAGTTGAACTTTTTTTATTTATAAAATGGTCCTTTCAATCTTTAATGTTTTTATTTCTTACTTAAATAATCTTTAAAATGGTCCTTTCAATCTTTAACACGAACATTTGGATCTTGTATGGATGAGCGTGAACTCGATGCACCCATTGAACTTGGAAGAGAAGCTCCACCTCCGGGTATCGAAATTGCAGAAGATGAAAATGTCCGATTTCAAAATTTTCTTGTTCGATTTAGGAATATCAAAGATAAAGAAGCTCATTTTTCATTACGAAATGCATTAGTTGATCATTTGTGGGAAAACTATTCTAATGCTCATTGTTGAACCCACATATATGTTGTCTTTTTTAATGATTTCTTGTACTTTTTAATAAAAAATATTTAATTCAAATAATTTATATTTTAATTATTTATCGTAAACATAAAATAGTTGGGGTTAATTGATAAATTTTTATAAGTATAAGATTTTATTTGCAATTATTAATAAAATAAAAATGAAATCATTTAAGAAATATTATTTTTGGAGTAGAAAATTGAGTAATACATTGGAGTAAAACCTTACTCCATTTTGATGTTGCACCATTTTGGAGTAAAAAATGGGGTAATACATTGGAGATGCTCTAAGAAGAGTAGTTGCTATCATATTCGACTTGTGGCTCGTAGGAAAAGCAGAGAGAGAGAGAGAGAGAGAGAGAGAGAGAGAGAGAGAGAGAGAGAGAGAGAGAGAGAGAGAGAGAGAGAGAGAGAGAGAGAGAGAGAGAGAGAGAGAGAGAGAGAGAGAGAGAGAGAGAGAGAGAGAGAGAGAGAGAGAGAGAGAGAGAGAGAGAGAGAGAGAGAGAGAGAGAGAGAAGTAAGTGCATTCAATTTTTCAAAAGAAAAATCATAGCTAAAACTACAAGGCATATTAAGTTAATTCCAATGAATACTAAACTATTATATATATGACCAACTTCAATTACTAGAGACAAATATGCTTTTAGTCAAAAAAAAAAACTCAGTCGGATTATAGAAACCTAATTTAGAAGAAGAATAAAGATGCGTAGAGTAGTATTACTCTCTAGGTTTGATATTTCGACTCTAGCAATTATATTTTCCTTGTTTCAAGAAAAGAAAACAATTGTATTTTCCTCCAGCACGTAACTTTTTCAAGAAACTCATGAATATATATTTTTTAATAATATTGAGTCGTCTTTTTTTTTTGAACACATAATATTGAGTCGTCTAAATTGAGATCTTCTGTGTTGCGGTTGGATCAATTTATTCGTTGTTTATCGTGGATAATATATTGTCATTTTAAGATGTTCAGGTGCCACATATAATAAACGTAATTATTAATTTAATAAAACACAGAATGGAAGCTTTAATTTATACTACATCACTCGCACAAATCTCAAAAAAAATACTTACATCCGAGAAAAAAAACATTGAAAAGACTCATACAAAGATTGAACATTTCTTCGTTTCAAGGAACTCGAACGATCACAATATTCAAACCTTAAAAAAAAATGGCCAATACAACTTGCGGAAATCATCTATTAGCGCAAACCACCACTTATCAGCTCAATGGAAAAAAAAACATACATGTTCCATCGAATACTAACCCCATTAGGGGGAATTAATGAACTAATTAAAACCCGATGGAGATTTACATGATCCGTGTAGAGAATGATCTTTTAGGTGGATCTTACAGGTTTAGAATTAGTCCAGGAAAAAAAAACCATTTGGATAACAAATTATTATCCAAAGGCAAAAATAAAAGAATCTTAGTCTTGATCATAATGTAAAATTCTCTCTGCGTCTTATCGGATCATGGATGTTAGAGAGAGAAAAACGACTTCTTCACAAGGGATGGTGAGTCCACCCATGTCGTGGTGGAAACCGAACTCTTCCTCTGCTTGTTGAAGAAGGATCAGAAATTCGGGATGAGACAAGAAGGTGATTGGTACGATGTACCTCGTACGCTTTTCGCCTACGTAAACAGGAAAATGTCCCTTTGGTACGTCAAGAGGGAGGCCTTCCTCGTCGTAGCATTGTTTCTTACCTAAGCTCGAGCACCTCTTGAGGATTTGCTTTAACATTGCTGTTTGTGTTACCTTAGAAGATCTCTTTACCGCCATTGTTTTAGTTTTAGCTAGTGTTTGACTTCTTGATGAGATGAGGGAGCGAGGAGACAATTTGGAGGAGAAAAGAGAAGTGTTTGATGAGAGATAGGTTGCGAAAAGGGGTTATTTATGGAGGAGGATGAGGATAGAATGCTAAAGCAATATTACTATTATTTTTGAAGTTCTTACATTATCTCATCTTCACTTAATACTAATATATAATCAAATTATTATCAGTAATCTAAAATTTGGTTAGTGCCGTCTTGTAAGACTCTTCCAAAATATAATTATACATTTCGAACGAAAATTCAGCAGCCAGTTGTATGAGGGAATTATCATATCGAGTATAAGAAAATGGAAACTACGAATTTATTATAAATAAAAACTAATATGATTTTTTGAGCTGATTATTTAAAGAACGGCGATGAGGGTAATTTAGATGTTTTAAATATTAGTATGTCTATTCCAATAGTTTCACTTGCATATTATAGAGAACTATGATTATTATATTGATATTAATAATTTAATATATAACTGTAGATATATACAGTTTTATTTTTAAGGAGCAGAAGAAAAGCAGGAGGGATATAGAAACGCATGTGACAGTGTGGGATCCAAACCCATTGCGATTTAATTTCATTGTTGGTCCTCCCCAAGACACCATGGTCCCTCCTCTCACTCTCGTTCATTAGCTATTGTCATAAATAGGGAAAATATCAATGTGGTAACTATACTTTATAATTATGTACGAATAGGTATGTAAATATGTACCACAGTTAAGTACATATTATATGTTTTCCATTAATATATTTGGTTAAGCGTGTAGAGTTGAAAGCATGCATTTGATTTATTACCTCTAGTTTATGATATTTTTTGTTGGTCATCTTTAAATACTATCCTCGGTAATTAGATTCTAAGTAATCACAAACTAGCAGCCATAATGTACACTCTAACTAAAGTGGACAAATATGTAGTCAAGGAGAGAGAATCAATCCATTGTCTACACCAACAAATTAAACGGTGTCATCGCCGGACTAGAATCAAGATAATATTTAAACACTAGATAGAGACCTGCGCCTTGCGCAGGATGAGATAATTTATAGAATGTTTATTTTACTAATTTTGAGTTTACGATATGTAACAAACTAATTATTTTGAAAGTTAGTCATAATAGTGGAACAATAGAACATGTTCATAATTAATATACCTTGTCTTGTGCTAAAATGATGGACTCAAACTAATTTTTTAGTCATATTTTTTTAATTCCGCACTATATATAATTTTATTTCCATTTTGCACTAATATATATTAGTGTTCTGATGGTGTATTGATTATACATACAAAAAAAATTATCAAGAAATATAAATTGTGCATCACTCAAATTTTAAATATGGTATATATATGCATTAATTTAGGTGCTGCAATAAATTAGGACAATATATTAAAAACATTATATAACTATAAATTTTTTAAAAAATATTTCAAAGAAGATATCTTTACATATAATGTATCATAAGTCATAACTTATGACAACTGTCATTAAATTTAAATTAGACATGCTATCCTGTTAACTATGAATAAAAATTAAATTGTGATAGCATATATATTGTTTTGTAGATACTTCTAAAGATTATAAATAGAAAAATGTGTATTTCTAAAATTATATTTACACAGTTTTGAGAATGGATTATTCACAAATAAAATTTAAATGTATTTATTTTTTTCAAAAAAATCAGTTAATTTTTTTTCATATTATGTAAACTCATGTTATACTGAATGTATTAGTTATAATATTTGTTTGTCTTGGTTACATTACATAAAGTACATGTTATTAAAGTGGACCCACCACATATAGTAAAGTTGAATTCGTTTTAAATCTTAAAAAATCAAATAATTTATTTAGTTTTGTCTTTGTACAAATAAATAGATCATATGTTTAATATTGTAGTGGTACTACGATGGTTTGATGATATGTTATTATGAACCATATTTTAATAAGAAATATTGAATTGATGTCTTCTAACCTTTTTTGTTGGTCAATGATGTCTTGTAAACTTAACAAACGCTAAAGATTTTTTTTGTTCAAACAAACATACACTAAAGATTTTTCAAAAAAAACATACACTAAAGTTATTAATACAATATCATAATATTATAGTATGGGTGTCGATATATAAGGGATAGTTCAAAACATTATACTTATCAATTGGCGGACGGGCCCAGACGACATCTATTATAACATCCAATAGTTTAGTTTTGTTTTATATTATGAATACGGATGGTTTAAAAATAAGTTGGACCAATGGCACCAATTGTAATTAATCTAGTTATTAAAGGATAGTTTTAAAAGTCTTATGAGAATGCATAAGAAAGTGACACATCACCATAATGGCAATGATGTAAATAAACTACTAAATTAAGGTTACTATCCTAAATTGCTTCCCTTTTAATAAGAAAGGGATTATAAGTTTGCTGTATCTACATCTTTTAAAATTAAAATAGGCTTTTTTTTATAACACTGAGAAACAAAGTAACGAGGACAAGTATGATGTTCACAAAGGGAGCACCGAAAATAAAACACCACAGCTGAAACAAAGGATACCAGTAGGCATCCAAGAAGGATGTGTAAGAAAAAGATAATGTAAGAGGAAACACATAAACATGTTGGGTGAAAGGTCGATCCTTCCTCTAGTTGGAAGAAGCTTCCAGAGACAGCAGTTGGTGAAGCCAAGCAGGTTCATGCTGTGCCATGTATGATTGATAGCGCCGATCTCGTGTTACACTCACGGCAATAGCTGCAGCAGCCTCATTACGTTCTTGCAAGGCGTGATCCAGGCTCCAACCATTAATCCCATTGAGAAGTTGGTTTATAGATTGCACCACCCCAGTGAACTCAAGGTGGTGCAATGGCTCACAAAGAACATTATGGAGTTGTTCAGATGAAGCTTCGAAGATAACGTTGACTTGGTGAGTGTTATGCATGCATTCCACCGCCCAGAGCATTGCCCATAGATCTGCTTCCGCTTTGGATCGCATGAAGGAGTATGAACGTCTGCTATGCATAATGGTTTGACCATCTTCTCCACGTAGAATCCACGAAGCTCCACTCGGGTGGTGGGGGTCTACCCATGATGAACCCACGTTACACTTCAAACACCCAGACGGTGGCTTAATCCATCCAATATTTTCTTCTGTTCTTACCACAACATCTACTATCTTCGTGTTTGTCTTAAGGATCATGGTCTTCTGCCATGAGGAAGCTTCCTCAAAGGCCCTCGATGCAATGGTGTAGGCCGATACCGTCTTGTTATCAAAGGCCAATGCATTCCTCGCCTTCCATACTTCCCATACAAGCCAAGGGAAAACACTACGCGTATTGGGATCTCCCTCATTTGAGTTGTATATCTTCAAGAGATGTAAGAAGTTTAGGAATACAGAGTTCCTTGAAAAACCATTTTGAGGTAATGGAATATTGGCAAGGTCCCAAACTTCTTTTGCCTTTTCACACACGAAAAGCATATGGCAAATGCTTTCAGATTCTCTTGAGCAGTTAGAGCAAGTGGTATCAATCTGAATACCCCGAGTGGTAAGACGCTCCTTAACTGCCAAAGCTCCTTAATTAAAATAGGCTAATCACGCGATTTGAAACTATTATATACTTTCTTTTCAACATATATATATATATATATATATGTATATTTTTTTTTGAACACTACTTTCATTAATACTTAAAACATTCGGACTACACTTTCAAGCAGGAATAATCCTGGTTCTACCAACAGAACAAGAGACAATACAACATAAATGATAAGAGTAGAGAAACCTCTAGGATAAATTGACAGCGAATTCTGAGTAAAGCTCGAATGCGTCGAAATAAAGTTCACGGCAAAGCCGGAAAGTTAAAACTTAGTCACATTAAATAGTGACGTTGATAGACAATCTACACCTCGAAATATCGTCGAAACGAAATCCGTTGCATCTTCAGGCCCCGTACGAACCGCTCCACAAGATAACAAAACGGTTAGAGATTTTGACAACTTCATCTGCTTTATAGCAGGAGAGATGACACTTCTCATGGAGAAGGTCTTCGATGATGGTACTGGTGAATCCATTGACAACCACAAAAGTAAGGATCGCTTCTGAATCGAATGATATAACATCGTGTTCACAATAGTTTGGATCAAAGGTTCGGTGAATCCATCGAGACTCATTGAAAAACTATTAAATAAAACCAAATCTTTGTCCTTGGTCTTCTCATTAAAATTAATATTTTGAGAGATAGAGAATGGGCTGACACCTTTTGCAAATGGCATGGGCCTGGCCCATATAGATGAAAAGGAAGGGCTGATGTCAGCATTACCCTCAACGGATCTGAACTTTACGAGCAGCGTGCGTGCGGCGGAATTAGGGCACACCTCATTGGCGGGGTGAAGGACGGTGGCGCAAGATGGAGGATAGGAGACCGTGAAGATCGGAAGTTTAGGGATTGAGCAGCCACCGAGGAGAGGTACGGAATCCCGTTTGTAACGTGAAGTTGATGAACTACGGTGGCTTGAGGTGTTCTTTACGTCTGAGCTTTGAGCTTTATCTGAGAGTAGCTCAGATCCGGAGAAACCCGTGGAGGTCCTCTCAGATCTGGAGCGCAGCTGAAAGTTGAACTCAGAAAGGGGGAAGAGGTGATGTGAGGCGCCATTTGTGCAAGCGTAGTGAGTTGCAGATCTGTTGCAGATAGAGAGCCATCCCTTTTGTGGGTCGAGGCAGGGAGAGGTGGTCTTTGTACCGCAATTCCAGGATTCCCCGGTGAAGGATGCAGGTCCGGTGGTCTCCAAAACCCGAGCAGAGACCACAAAGGTCTTCTCCAGTTTTGTTATCTCAAGATCCAGAATAAATGATTGAGGAAAGGCGAAATAAGTGACAGAACGAGAGTTTTGACTTGGAGCAAAAGAAACCATGAAGAAGAAGATGGGACGGAGGCGACGCCGGCGAGCTCCCGCTCTACCGGCGTCGGAGCACGAGTGTCTTGGTAAGCGCGTCAGAGAGAGTTTGATTCCCGTTAAGCACCTTTTCATTAATTTCCCTGATTAAAAGATGAGTACAGATATGGATTATATATATGTATATTTATTTATTTAAATTTCTTAGGGCATCTCCATCACTACTCCATTTTTTCCTCTAAAATGGAGTAAAAGTAAATATGAAGTAAGAAATGCTCCAACCCAACTCCATATCTCACTCTATAATGAAATTTACTCCATAAATGGAATAATCTATTTTTTTGTTTGTTCATCACTCCATTATGGAGTGGGATATGGAGTAGGATTGGAGCAATTTTACTTCATTTTCACTTTTACTACATTTTAAAGGAAAAAATGAAGTTTAACATTGGAGATGCTCTTAGGACTTTAAAACATGATTAATGGGTGTTCTTAGGTTGTGGTTCTTAACGGAATATAAGAAACCGTCTATTAACTTTTAACTAAAAAGCTAAGAACCGATTTTTAAATATTTTATTTAAAAATCGGTTCTTAGTTTTTTTTAGTTAAAAGACGTTTCTTATATTCCGTTAAAAACCTCATCATAAGAACCTTCCATTGATCATACTCTAAAGCTAACAAATTGCCAGATTCACAACTGTCATGTGAGTCCAAAGACGAATATTGTAACCAATAGAAACCAATGCAAATGTATTACCAGCAAACAAAACTATTTAATTACAACCATTTGATAATAGAATATCTTTTTGAGATAACACCTTGTAACAAATGCATGAAAATACAGAAAAAAAATGAGAAAGAGTCGCCTTTGACTCTTGTCGGCAAGTAACTGTATTTGTTTATAATATATTGACAATGTTCGATGGTTATATGCTTAAAGACAGCGAGCATTTAATAGATCTTTGTATCTGGTCGTAAAAGGTTAGGGACAAAAGAACATGTAAAAGTCTCACAATCTCGAGCTTCCCATCTTTGTAACTTGTGATGTTCCTCTTCCTAATCCACGGCGTCGGCCATAATGCAGACTGTAGATATATTATAAGTTCAATGAAACATATTACAAAAGTTAATTAAGTAAATGACGTGACTATTTCTCTTTTTCAGAACATTTTAACTTTTGAAGTATGTTTATTCTTGGTCATTTAGTGCAATTGCCTTGTGTATTATTTTATTCTGTTTGAGCAAAGGATGTTCTAAAAATCCTAAAAAATCAGATAGCAACGATTGTACTTGTAATACACGCAACTCTGCAAAGGTTAAACTTTGATCTCGAGTTGATTATTCTTGCGGGTTACATCCGAAATCAATCACATCAACCAACAGGTGAATAAGAATAATATGGAATCATGTTTTCTCTCTTATCAACCACAAATGGAGAGAAAGAGAGAGAGAGAGGGAGAGAGAGATTGGGGTCGTTGTCAGAGAGAGAGAGAGAGAGGCTAGGAAGCATGTTCTGCGAACGAGATTTGTTTGGGAAAATTTTGGAGTGAAAGAGGGAGAAAATTACGGATCTTTGAAGGGACAACATCGCCTTACGGACTGAAAAAGACGCGTCGTTATTCTTTCGTCTCATCGACCAACCACATGAAAGCCCTTCCCCATGTTACTCTTGCTTCCTCCAATCCTCCTCCTTCCCTACCTAATACTGTCCTCTTTTGTACAGCTTTCCATTTTTACACCTTTCTTTTTATTACGGACAGATTTATTTAGAACTGAATTTGTCTGCTCGAATTTAAGAAATTCTTGTATCTCTGTTTTCTACTTCCGTGGCCAGAAATCAGAAAACCCCTTGAAAATCTGTCCTGTTATTACAACTCTGCTCTTTGTTCAAAAAAAACGCTCTTCATCTCCAAGTTTATTATTATCATTTTTTTTTAAATATAAAAAAAAACTCTAGAATCTGAGAAAAAAACCAGTCAAGTACAAGAAGAAAAAAACTCGGAGGTGCGATGTATGTTTCGTATAGGAAGTGATTGAATCTAGGTTCTATGTTCACGTGAAAGAAAAACCATGAGCTCTGTTACTAAGTCAAATAAAAAATATAGGTGGCAAGATCTGACGTGAAATTTAGGGTCTTTCATCACATGCATGGATGGGCTGCAGCAAACTTGGATCCAAAAGAGACATAATATTGTGAGCTCAGACTGGCTAGTTTTTCTTGTACGATGATCAATCAACAGTTGAACTTCAAAAGTGTAACATCAAGGGTAAAAAAAAAGAAACAGAGTGGCACCTAGAGAAAAGGATCAAGATGGCAAAAGATAGGACTAAGCTTTCGTTAGCCACATATGCTAATTAAATGGGAGTTGAGGTAGGGTTTTGAGGTACTTAATTTGGCATGTGAGGCTTAATTATTTCTCTGAGTTCATTATAATAAATCAAATAATGGAATACATACATAAGAAAGTAAAAATCCTCTCTTTCCCCGTTTGACCTGGTAACTGCACCTGAGGGTTTATCCCATTTCCACGTCTCTACGGGGGTCGGTGTAGGATGAAAAACAAGGGTTTACTAACTTAACTAACAAAAGGGCGAAAAAGAAGGATCATAATTTACTTAATGGGGACAAAGAAACCATTACAAAGACGTAAGCAAATACAAAACAGTGCAAATTAGAGGGAATTAAGTCGTTTAATGTATGCGCTTGGACTTCTATTTAAAATTTGTTTGGGCCTATATAATTGCGAATGTGTATTATTAATTGTGGTGTTCAATCTTCCGCGAAAGAAGTTAAAAAAAAAAAAGAGAATCAAATCTGTGAGAATATAAAGCTTCCAAATCGGAAATTTAACAACATTTACGATATGATAAATTTTAACAACATTCCATCTCTTATGTTTATACTTTATAGAAAGTGTTATTTCAATATTTACGATATGATGTCCTACATGATAACTTCATTGGGGCTATTTGTCTCAAGGACATCATCACAAGCCAAATCTCTCTATAGATTATGTAGGGACTTGAAGATGTGAACCTAAAGAACCATCTCTATCACTGATTAAGTAGTAACTTCTTCTCAGTGATATTTAAAAGAGAGGACCACATGACTTGATCATATACAGACAAAGTCACAAAAACCTTCAACATTTTCTGTGGCAGGAATTGAAAATTGACAAGTTATAATGTCTTATCTAACTAACAAGTGGTCATGTTGATTTGTGTCTTCACATCAGAAATGATGAAGTTGATCACTAGCGGTCCCTTACATACCATGCCGTGGTCCGGCAAAGCCATGTGCTGGTTGGTGTTAATTTATGAACTGAAACTTGTCTAACCAAAATAAAACGTTATCTTCAAACAATGCCCTTATCTATATATACTGGACTCATCATTAGGTCCTTTTTATGCTCTTCAAGTTCTCACATTCAGCAGTAAAGAATTAAACTTACAATTCAAGAAACACACAAAGACAATCCATGGCGATCAGGGTACCTCGCGTGTTACAATCATCAAAGCAGATTCTCCGTCAAGCAAAACTGTTCTCTTCTTCTTCCTCTAGCTCTATTGATGTTCCAAAAGGCTACTTAGCGGTTTACATAGGAGAAAGGAAGATGAAGAGATTTGTAGTTCCCATTTCGTACTTGAAGGAACCTTCATTTCAAAATCTACTAAGAAGGGCAGAGGAAGAATATGGATATGATCATCCAATGGGTGGCCTCACAATTCCTTGCAGTGAAGAAACCTTTATCAACCTTGCTTCTCGCCTCAACTGATCGATCATGCATGGCTCACTCGAATAACCTTTTTTCATTATTGATTTGTACATTTTTTTCTATTCCGAATTAGTTTTCTTCAAGAGATGAGATGAGGATGACATCTCTCCTTGAAAGTGAAACAGAGACATTGTAACACTCTTTTTTCCTCACTTAAAAAGTGAGTTGATTCAAATATATTAAACCCCATGCATGATTCATCAAGTACTCATCATTCTTGAGAATGTTAAACTTCAGTTTTCAGGCAAACTCGCCAAGGATATAACAACTCAATGGTCCACGAGTTGTGGTAAAACGATTGTCAAAAATATACAGGGCCGGCTTACAAGGGGGACAAGCAGTGCGCCGCCCCGGGTCCGAGTCCGTGTCCCCCCATGTAATGATAAATAAGGGGCCCAATTTTTTATAAATCTATATTTTTATATATAAAAAAATTATAAATACAATAAATAAAATCGAAAAGGGTCCAAAATTATTTGATATGTATATAGTTTTATTTTCATTATAAAATATACAAAATATTATTGATTAAATTTTAAAAATATTTTAAACATTATCTCTATATAAATTTTAGAGAGTAAAAAATTTTTTTTTGCCCTAGGGCCCCTATCAGTGTTGAGCCGGCCCTGAAAATATACTACAAGACACTAAGACAGTTTCATTACCAAGTCAGCTCTCAGACACGTAAACGTTAAGATCAGAGGTAAAGAAAAAAACTGAACCGTATTTCCCAAGTTTGAAAGATTACATATCACGACTCAAGTATTCTAATTTTAAAAGAAAAACTTATACTACTCCAGACGGAAGCTGGAGAACAAGCTGCCGTCCGAAAACACTGCACAAAGACAAAAATAAATGGTTGAATCGTTTATACTTTGTAAAAATAAAATAGCTACTGTTTGATTAATTTTAACCATGCATATAAAAAATATTGCATGGATTACAAGAAAACATCAAATAAAAGAGTATAATGAAAGAGGAGGGGTCGGGATCGAAGCACAAGAAGTGTGACTATCTTTTTCCATAAATATTAAAGTTTTTCTTCTAACCATCATGTGATTCGCTTCAATTTGGGTTTGGTTGCACGTATACACAGTCATTAATTCATTTGTTGTTTTTACATAAATTACATATATAGCATGTGACCACTGACAAAAACAGTTAACAAAATATATTCATGGTCATCCTGCAGTCACTTTATTAACTTTACCTCCGGTTACTCTCCTTTCTACTTGATTTGCTAGTTTTTAATTCTTTTGTATCTATATGTGTTTCATGCAATAAAAAGGTAAATGTGAAAGCCTTTGTTGTATAAATATAAATAAAGAAATATAAAAGTCAAATTGTTTCAACCACACTGAATGAAAGGTATAATATTATTGCTGAATAGACATAATTACAATTTACAACAATAAGATGGACCATGATAATAACTAAATAAATGAAAATTCCATTCCATGACGATACCACCAAATAAAAGAAACCGCCGAATTATTGGTGGTAAAAAAAAAACAGATTATGAAGTAATAATTAAGTTCATTTAACAACAAAAATAACTATGATAAGACCATTATATAAACGAGAGGGAGCCTCTATAATCATATCATCTTCTCCACTAATACTTAAATCTAGATATAGTTTCTTTTCTTCTTATAAACATCGTATACTCCATTTTAAGGAAACGGGAGAGTACACGTAGTGTGTCAGAGGGTGAGAATCCCAATGAGGATCTTACCAGAGCCTCGAGGTTCGGTTCCATGCCTCATTCTCCTCGTGTCGTCGGTTCTATTTTCAGCGACTCTATCCCTCGCTCGTGTCGTCGAAGTTGTTGGTTACGCCGAGAGCAAAATCAAAAATCCCCGTGCATTCTCAGGTAACCAACCACCAGGATTAATAATATCTTTTTTGTTATATAGTATGTAGTGTGGTTATTTAAAAGATGTGTGGGTATTACTACTTTTATGATTTTATCAAGGACTCCGAGTGACGATTGAATGTAAGGGGGAGAAAGGGCATTTTGTTACAAAAGGTTCTGGAAACATTGATGAGGAAGGAAAGTTCGGTCTGAAAGTCTTCCTCATGACATTATCTCTGACGACGGAGCTTTAAAGGAGGAGTGCTATGCTCAGCTTCACAGTGCGGAGGGAGCACCTTGTCCGGCTCACGACGGCCTTGAGTCAAACAAGATCGTGTTTCTATACACATCCGGAGACAAACACATTTTGGGCCTCAAACAAAACCTGAGGTTTACACCTGAACTTTGTGTTTCCAAATTCTTTTGGCCTATGCCTAAGTTCCCTCATTTTAAGGGATTTGAACACATTTCCCTTTACCTCCACTGTTTCCTAAATTCAAGAAACCTTGCCCACCTCCCCTTGAGGAAGTTCCACCACCACCAACGGTAGAGATTCCGCCACCTGTCCCGGTTCACGATCCATCCCCAAAGGTGGAGCTTCCACCACCGGCTCCTAAGAAGTCTTGTCCTCCTATATCGCCGAAGATAGAGCACCCACCTCCTGTTCCCGTTTACAAGCCGCCACCAAAGATAGAGCATTCACCTCCTAAGAAGCCATGCCCACCGCCGGTTCACGTATACAAGCCGCCACCGAAGAAAGTTGATCCACCGCCGGTTCCAGTTCACAAGATACCACCAAAGAAGGCATGCCCCCCAAAGATCGAGCTCCCACCACCAGTCCCGATCTACAAGCCGCCGGCGAAGATAGAGCATCCACCAATCTACGTGCCACCGGTGGTGATTCCGAAGAAGCCATGTCCACCACTTTCAAAGTTTCCACCTCTTCCTCCTAAATACATTCACCATCCCAAGTTCGGCAAATGGCCTCCCTTGCCAACACACCCTTGAAACTTTAAACGTTTACTCGTATTTTAAAAAAAAATTATTGCATGCATGTTTAATATTTTGGTTGCTTTTGTCTCATTTAATCTTTGTTTGCTTTATCTCCGATCGAGTTATATATATATGTAGACTGTTTGCGTAATTATTCCAGCAATAATATGGTAATGATTTCCTTTCTCTTTTACTAGGGGCGTAATCCCCGCGCAAGCGCGGGGCGCGGGGTCGGTAATATAATTGTGTCTATGCATAAATATTTAGTTTGAAGGTATACTTGAAGAAGATGTCGTGCTTTGATGTGGTCTTTGATTTATCAGTATTTGTATTTTTAGGTTTGAGGTTGGCTATTGACGTGTGATTATTTTATGTGTTTCGGGTGGTGTATGATTTTTGTTGTTGTAGCAGAATAGTTTATTTTATGGTGTTTAATGGGTGTTGTGTTATTTGAGACTAATGTTTTTTTTTTGTTTACATATTTGAAACTAAAATGATTTTAGAAGCTTTTAGGGTGTTCTAGTTTTAAAGGGATTTAGGTGAATTTTACAGTAATATGCATAAAGAAATCAAACTTGGCCATTAACATATATATACGGTGGTCTCCTTCCTCACCAGGTTAAACATAACCAGTCTAGCGTCCAGATATCCTTTTCTTTTGGATCTGAACTCTTTTCTTTATGATGTACTTGTACAGTTGCATATGGCGTAGTGAGTATAAACAGAGAAGTCTCTACTTGCATGAAGAGCTCTAGTGACAATGAAGACAGTTTTGAGATGCCATTCATTTCAACTCAGGGATATGTGTTAAGTGTAATGTATTTCCTCAGATCAAAACAGAGTCACAAGGCAAATGTAAAGATGAAATAATAACTATATTAGAAATAGAACTGTGTTTACAAGCACTCAAGAACCTTGAGAGGTTTATGATGGAGTACTCTCACCTCACCCTTTAACACTTGATTGATCTAAACTCTAGACAGCTCTTATAAATTATTCTTGCTTAGGGACTCCTTTAAATAGTGGATCCTTCATGCTCTTCTCGTGAGCCAACTTGCACTCTTCTTTGAGCCAACTTTCACATCATCCATCATCCCATCTCCATGTCATCAATCCACACTTACAATTTGACAGTGTGGTTTGGAGCAGAGTTTACTCAAGAGAGACCTCTGATCTGGATGACTATCAAATTGAACATGAATTTAAATTGGAGTCACCACAATCCTGAAAATATTATACAACCATCAGCTTGGATTGACTATCTTTTATGAGTATTTTTCTAATCAGGTAAGTAAAATTCTCTGAGACTCTTTTGAAGCTGTTGGTGCCAAGGCGATGGTGGTAGGACATACTCCTCAGTTATCAGGCTTAAGCTTGTACATTTATCTAAACTCATTCCCAAATATCTTAAACACAAGATTCTGTAGAAAAACTGTGATGAAATATGTTTTTTTCCCTTGTTAGTGAATATGGTTGCAGCATATGGAGAGTTGATGTGAGAATGTCCAGTGGTATTCATGACTCTAGACCAGAGGTATTTGGCAATCTTGGCTCTTGATTAGAGATGATGACTGGCTCTGGTGTTGTTTCTTCAGATTCTGGAGATAAGAGGGAACAAAGCTAGAGTTATATATAAAAAAAAAAAAAGAGAAACAACTGCGACCGAGAAATATGAAAAATATTTATTATTGTTTTATTTTATTTTAAGTCAAAGTATATGTGGGTTCCAGATGTCCCGTTGAGAAATAGGCAGCCTGCATAATGGGAAGTTAGTTATGATATTGTTGCTAATAAACACATCTCTTACAAATAATGCGTTTGAAGTTTTGACAAAATGCAAGAAAGATTATAAATACTCAGTTTCCTCACCTCCAGAAACTTAGGGACTGATGCTATTGACCAAGAAAAGTTTTGGCTCAGAGCCGTAGATTTCGAGTTTGTTATGAAATGCGAAAAAGCTAAGCCAACAGACTGATACTCAAATTCACATCCCTGCAAAGTATCAATGACATTGAGATTAATGGAAAATAAGATAACTTGCGAAGTTGTAAGAGATGTCAAACACTGGAGTTCCAACTAAAGTGAGTACCTTTCTAGACACAGCATAACATGTTGTGTTCAGTGTGTCCTATCATTTTGTGCTCTTGATAGAACTGACCTCACCAAGCAGAGTAAACGAATTCGCCATTAATGGATTTGCTGCTTGATAGAGAGAGAGAGATCTTTGGGATTTCATTTCGATGTGACTCTTAATCCCAAGCAACGAAGCCATTTATAGATGGAGCTTCAATCGGTTACATTGGAGGATGATACGGCCGAGTTAATTCGAGATAGTGGGAGGAGTGGTGCTGAAGATGTAAATGCAGAGATTAATGTTTCAAGAGGACCACCGTAGGCAGTGAGATGTGATGAGTCAGGTTTGCAGACTCTCGAGCTCAAGATGTGAAACTGTGAAAAAAAAAAGAGTAGGCTTTCAAAGACAAAGTGATTATCTCGTTTACTAAAAAAGCAAAATAAAACTCTGACTCCTCACATCTTAGCATACGATCCAAACTTTGAAAAATTTACAAAGTGATTGATCTCGTTAACTTCAGATAAATGAACTTAAAAAGCGTTGGATGCTGTACCTCCATCACATACACCGCTGCCGTCCTCTCTGTAGCAGTCTATGAATTCTCGTTCCCAAAAATATATCAATTCTCCGGTCTTGATCTTGTTTATACCGTCCACCGCTCCAACCACCGTGAGTGCCCAATAACTTCCTATTTTATCAAACACAACCACAATCTCAACCGCAATGGCGATGCACAAAATCCAATCATGCAAATAAATAACGAATCATACCACATATGTGTCCCTGATTTTTGACTGGTACGACAGCTCCTTCCTTTCTCCAGTTAAGGTCACGACTGAACCCCCTCGAAAAGAGGGACGGTAGTCAGGAGCGGGACCAGCAGGATGAATCCATGTATCACCAAATTCTGCAATCAAAGATTGAACATTAGATCATCGGCTCAGGGCAAAATAGAAGATTTGAGAAAAGAAAAATGGTTTTCGTTACAGTACCTTCTCATCAAGAAGGAGTAGAGTGATTCCCATGAATTCACCATGCTTCTTTATGTTTTTCGAGTCCCAAAGACAGAGTAAACTGACAACAATGAACTGGCCAGATCATTCGACGCGGAGAGCCTCAAACGCGGAGTGCGAAACAACAGCATCTCATATTTATAGATTTGAGACTGAGGAAAGGGAGACGTCGACATGGAATCTGGATCCAATGGGATTAACTATTATGGCAGAATTAATACATAAGTGGAGGCGAAGAGATGAGACTCTGCAAAGCCAAGACGGCAAGGTTGAGTTATGGAAGAGAAAGTAACATGGAAGCCCTAATCCGGCGACGCTTACGCAGAGTTTGACTAATTTATCAGACCAAACACTGAAGACAGAAATCAGACCAAACCCAAACCAGTCGGACAAAGTAAACCGAACAATAAGTAGGCCCCACATTATTTATTAAATGGACACGTGGACAGCCTTAGGAGAGGCAAAAGTGCCTCATTATATATAAGATTATGATGAGATTATCATCAGTGTAGAAATTTGACGACATATCTTATTTTTTCTTGAGGGTTGCAGTGACATAAACTGAGTGATATTTCAAAAAGGGCAATTGTCAATAATAGCACATTTTGATTTTTTGTCTAAAAAATGACACTAGAAGAAGAAAGTCATAAAAATGACATTCATTAAAGGGTAAAATATTCTTAATATCCTTGGTTTAAAATTAAATAAACAAACAAAAATAAGTAAAAACAAATAAAATAAAAATAAAAAAAGGAAAAAAAGAATTTTTTTTATAGTTTCAGATTCTATGTTTTCAGATTCAAAATTTTTTATAATTTTTATAATTTTTTTTTTTTTGAAATTTTATTTTTATAATTCAAAAATACTTTTTGAAACTGTTTTTAAATTTTAATTTTTTAGTATTTATTTTTTATTTTATAAAATTTTAAACTCTAATTCCAAAACCCCATCCCTTAACTCTAAACCCTAAGATTTAGATTAATTAATCCAAGGGGTATAAGTGTATATTTACCTTTTTAATGAAACATATTTTTGTGACTTTGAGCCTTGAGTGCTAGTTTGGAAACAAAAACTTGATTTGGTGTTATCATAGTCTTTTTCTCTTTAAAAAATATGAAGTGACATTTTATTATTTGAATAAGTGTAATTAAACGGCCAATTATTTAAGGATTAGTGAAAAAAATATGAAAATATTGTTACAATAAATATTTGTAGTCAACTAGAAGCAGACCCATTAGAGAGAAAAAAAAGGCGATCGATAATAAAAAAAAATGGTGACGCGGACAATGACAAGGGATTAGTATTAGCAGTGGCGTCGAGTGTATTCGTAGGTTCGAGCTTCATTTTGAAGAAGAAAGGTCTCAAACGTGCTGCTGCCAATGGAACCCCTGCTGGTTCGTCCCCGCTCCTTTTTATATTCTGAATTGGATTTTGATATCGGAATGATTTTTTTGTCTGGTAAGAATATCATGTTTGAACCACTCACCACCTTGTTAGTGGTCCGGACTGGACTGGACTGGTATGGGCAAAACACAGAGAGCATAGCATCTGAGATATGTGGATTCATCACGGTGCTGACAGGAACAGTTATACTGCATGCGACGAGGGAAGAGGAAGAAACTTCTTCGGGAACGTTGAGATGGTAGGAATCAGGGAAGAGCTTTAACGAAGAACTAGATTTTGATCCGCGCTTTCAAAACGCGGATTTATTTATTTATTTTTTCAATTGACAAATATTTAGTAAATATCATATTTTTATATATTTGTGTTTTATTTTATAAAAGACTTAAAATTTTTATTTGTATTTATCGTATTTCATTTTAAATGACTATTTATGTTTAAAAATTAAACTTTATTTCTTTAATAAATTAAGTTGGTATAACTCTGATAAATTAATTTTATTATGTGGTTAATATTTTAATAAAAAAATTATATACTTTTAATAAAGATTTATATTTTTCAATGAAAAAATTCAATTTTTTTATGAATGTTTAAATTATATTAAGAAAAGAAAAGAAAAATAATTAAGAATAGTTAAAAAAAAAATTATTTGAACTTGGACTCAATGGCCCAAAGGAAAAAAAATGTGAAAATTGGATCTGATTTCTTAATCGGCCCAAATAGCCCAAGAGAGATCTGATGTGGGCTGGATCCGAAAAAAATGATCCAATATAGATGTGTTATTAATATTACTTGATTGCCCTTAATGAAACATGCAATGCTAGTAAAGAAAAGGGCAGACTAAAGTAAAAAAGACAATAGGATCCTGCTTTAATAGTATAGATATCTAGTAAGCTTGCACAGTCCTAAGTATTTTTTTTTTTGAACAAACAGACTTACATTACTCAAAGGGGGTTTACACTCCATGAATGGAGTTCATTACAGACATAGACAGAGCTGATTTTGCCACCAAATCAGCATCTGAATTAAAGTTCCTAGATATGAAAGTGAAAGAAATTGCATCAAAGAAAGACATAAAGTGATAGATATCAAACATGATACCGAACAGTTCAGGTTGAGTCCCTCCCCTCTTCAAGAGCTTAATCAGAGAGAGAGAGTCGGAGAGAACTGCCAGGGATCAGACGTTTGAATAAACCGCAAGGGCGACCGCCCGATGGATAGCTAAGGCTTCCGCCATTAAAGCTGAAGAGAACATGGCTGTGAGCTTCCGAAACAGTTGCAAGGTTCGGAGCGTTATAGCCTGAGAAAACCCCACCTATGCCACAAGTTCCCGACACTGAATTCCACGCTGCATCAACATTGCATACAAGCATACCTGTCAGGTTTGCGGGAGGGGGGTAACTGGACCGAGGCAGGGAGCCAGTGTGAGTAGAGGTGTACTGAGATGTGCCCTTCTGGCTTGCTTGCGCTTCACTCCACTCTTTTGCATCAGTTATACTCTTAAGAACTATCTCTTGTGCTGTGTAGGTTTTGTTTTCAAACACCAACTTGTTTCGAGACTTCCAAAGGTTCCAAATAATCCAAGGTCATAACGGTGCAGATAGTCCCATTGGTGGCAGAGGAGTATAAGTATTACCGTGTTTAATCAGTTGCACAGTCCTGAGTATAAGCAACCAAAGGTTATCTGATAACTTAACTTCGTTTAGACTGAATGACAAGATCATCCATCATCATCATCATCTTATCTCTCTCTAGTCGGGGAACAATGTTGAGCCTTGTGTATACATGGATTGTCTTTTGTATTAGTGTTTTCGAGGTTCATTTTTGTGGAATTTGCCGTTCACATTCATATTTTTGTTTCTTAGTACATAATTTTTGTAAGAATATATATATATCCTTATACAGTAGCATATGTTCCAAAGCTTTTGATATGCTCACTGGATTTATAGTCTTTGGGGATGATTTGAATGAGCGATAACTTTATGTTTTCTGATGTAAAATTTAAGTTGCTGTAAATTTTTGTGCTATAGTTTTGGAAAACAATATATATTTTTATTTAATTCTGGACATAAATCTACAGCTTTTAATTTTCTAAAGATTTAAAGAAATGAAAACTTGATTGATTGATATATATGATTCTATACTAAATTTTAGATGTCTAAATCATTTACACCAATCATCCCTTTTGTGTAAAGAGATTCCCAGATTTTTTTTTTGAGAGACTCATCAATACCTTGGAGAAATTTATATAGATAATAAAAAATTATTGTGAAATACTTTCTAGGATACTAGTGGTATGCCGGCGCTACGCGCCGGGTTCGGACATATAATTTTAACGGGTTTTCTATTTTGGGTATTTGTTCATGGTGTTTCTCCGCAGCAGGAAAAGCTGATGATGTTTGCAACGTAGATAATACTTGAACATTGTAGAATTGGTATATTTAGTTTATGCAAGCCACTGTTAATGCATGTGAACTGGAAATCATGACCGCAAATAAGAGAACAAAGATTGCTTCCGTTGTTGTAATCTCCGAAACGTACTATGTATGTATCGTTTTATTCTTCAGTTTTTGGAGGCCTATTAGTATGATCTAGGTCGGTGATGATGAAATCGACGTTCAGTCTTGATGTCGCGTTCTTGTTGTAGTCTTTAAATTGACCGGCTTCGATCAGTATATTAACAATATGTGATTTTTCTTATTGATAAGGGTAGAAGAGAGAAGACCTCTATTGTAAGAATAACCTTTATTCATCTTTAATTGCTCATAAAAAATATGTTTCCTAACGAATTGGGTCATAGCTATGCTTCGCATGAATTTTAACTGAGTTAATTTTATATAATTCATTTCAGTTATCATCACTGGAGCTCCCACTTTTAGATATTGTATAAACTACATATTTTTTAGTGGACAGTTAATTAGTTTGTTTATTGATATTTAGCCTAATTTCTTATCTGTCCGATCAAGAAAGAGTGCCAAAGTATCGTTGCTACCGAGCTGGATCAGTATCAAAAGGGTGTGTCATGTATGCAAAGAGAGGTGGTGGTTAAGGTTTCAACAGTCAGATGACCCGGTTTTAGTTACAGTTTGTGAGCTAGTGGAAAGTGATAAATCTAATCATTTGAAAACCGCAGGAGTTAGGTAAACTAACGGTGTTTATTTATTCAAATATTCTCTTAGTGTTACAATACAAACGAATCTTTGTTTTGTCCTTTACGTCTCATGAGGAAATGCCTATGCTAGTGTACATCATGGTGAAGTATGCAGCGATTGCATGTGGAGACGCAGAAGTATTTATAAAGATTGCGCAGTGACTTACAAAGAGAAGATATGGGATCATGTTGCTGGAGTTGTGATTGTAGAAGAAGCTGGTGGTGTAGAGAGTGATACAGGCGTGAGAAAGTTATATTTCACAAAAGGAGCTTATTTGGAAAGTGGAACGTCTTGACGGAGGAATCATAGCATATCCTTAAAATACAATATTTATCAAAAATTTTAAAGTACATCAATTTTATTCCAAAAGAATGATTGTGGAGATCGTAGGAAATGGTTAAATTGCCATGGAAATTGTGATTAATAATTAAAAAAATTAGTTTGCTTTCTGGTTGCTTATTTCTCAACATATGATTCATGTGAATTGTCTTCTTTAAGTGGGAGATTCATAATAATGTTTAAACATCTTGTAGTTATTTACAACCAGATCATATAGTCTCTTAGTATAAAATTCTAAACTAATACTGACCAAGAGTTAATTAAAGAAAATCAGTTTATCTCATGTTTGTTAAAAATCACATAAGCAAGCACTTTCTTGATTCAGTTTTACTATGCTTCTTTTGGAAAAACGAAAAACAAAAAAAAAACAAAGCCTCTTCAATCGTTGGTAAGTGGACCATAGTTGCGAATTTTAATTTCCAAGTGAAGATATGAATTTTTCAATACGAAGATGAGGTGAACTTTTTAACCATATTTTCTTGATGGGTACGAAAATGTTTTAAACAGCCAAATTCAAAACACCGACACAAAAGACATGAACTGGAACATATTGATGCTACAAATTTTTGGAATTAAATAAAAAAAGGATTAGAGTAACTGTGAAAATATAAAACAATATCATGGACTCCCAGGCTCTAAAGTTCAACCATGGTGTGCCTTCTTTGAAGAGTGTACAACCTGGGGAGTGAACTCAGTACATATGGATTCAGCTCCGACAGTGGTATTGACTCAATCTTCTTAACACCTCCATGTTGACGAACCGTAGTCAGTCCGGTATCAGCCTGAGTAAAGTAAAGCGTAAGGTGAGTGAAAATTTTTAAATTGACAAAACTACTCTATCTCTTAATTAGCCAAACAACATATATGAGAGTAGTTGGACAGACCTTTGAAACGGATGGTAGTATTAATACCCTCAGTTTTATGTGTATCTTCATTGTGTCGTTTGAATTGTCTAGTCAGTAATCGGTACATCAAGCCTCTACAATCAAACAAAATACCAACAAACTAAGCATATTTTAGAAGGCTAAGCCATTCATCTATTAGTGAAAATTTGATTTAAATATTGATTGCAGAGCATAGACCCAATAAGTACCTTCAAGGGAGCAAAATGGTCTAGCTCCAGAAGCAGAGCCAGCACTCCTCGTCCAAAGAACAAAGCTGCAAGAAAATTTGCAAAAATAAAGCTTTCATATTTACATGCAAGAGAAGCTTAATTCTCTCTACTGAACTCTTATCAAACGGATAATAACATCAAATACACCTAGAAACTCTAACGTATTCCCAAAAAAAAAACAATCAGGGAACACGATTTCATTTCTCTCTCACTCATTCAACCACAAGAGTAAGAACATAATCTGAAAGCATATCAAACCCCAATTATTGAAAATCCCTTCTGTGCAAACCATTACCTCCTGTGACGTCCGTACAGATTGTGAGTGGCTAGAACCTGGAAGTGTCGCAGAAAAACATGAGAGGCAGTGGTAGATATGTATTTGAATTTTGACAGTCAAAAGCTTTGGTTGCTCCTTGTTACATCACACAGACTTAGGTCAGAGAGCCTGCCTCCTTCAGGATGTTTCTGAAAGTATGAGCCGATGAAAATTGATTGAGGCATGGATGAAAGCGGACTGCAACCCACTTGAACATAACACGTAATCAGCTTATTTCGTAAGGATGCATGTTATTAAAGCGAAATCAAGACCAAGAGTTGTTACCTTCTCATCGACCAGTACCACATCAATGGCCGCAACTCTCCACCTTTCTTAAAGTTTCGAGCTTCCCAGAAACAAAGAAGCCTCGTGATAACACTCTAACTGCAGCGGCCAGCCTTTAGCTCAGAGAAGTGGGGCCGTCGAGTTGCCATTGTCGTGGATAAGATAAAACGATTAAGGGTTTTCTGATTTAGAAGGTAAAGATTGTCCAAGAGCGATGATGAGTTAATAAGCAATGAAGCAGACGTAGTGGGGATTGATGATTGAATGCCATAGCTACAACCGTTTTGCAAAAGGAACTTTGTGGGGGGTGGGGGGGGAGGTGAAGGGAAACGCGGAATCGAGAAGGGGAATGGAATCAAATAAAATATAAGACACGTATGAATACCAGACTAATAGCCAAAAAAACTACAAATAAGAGCCCAAATAGCATCCAGTCTGCGAGGCCCAAAATCCCACATCACAAACGAAGCCCAAAGCCATTTGCGTGAAATTCACTTAACGCAAAAAGCAACGGAAAGTAAAGCACGCACTCGTTAAAGCAGAACGCGTGAGCCACACTGCCAACCTACCGAGCTGACACGTGTCGAGAAAAGCCCCACCCTGTTTTGTGTCGTGGAGGGCTGTGCTTAGAGCACAAGCCTACTTTATATATATAGATATAACTAATAACTAGGATCTCTATTATTTAAAGTAACTATCTAACTATTCTTTAATCTAAATCTTTTAAAAAGTAAATAAATCTGGCAAATGTTGCTTGAGTTGCATTTACTACTTTTTTTTGCCCAATAGGGGAAACATATCAATAGAATTTATGCAGCATTTATTTACTATCTCTTTTTATGCAGCATTCCATTTTGTTAAAGAATATCCTACCTACAGTTTTCACATTGAACACTAGTATGATGAAACTCTATAAATAATCAAAATTTCGTTTGGACTTTAATCTTTCCATCGTATATTATTCTTAAGTTTACATGAGAACATAATAATAATGAAAAGCGGGATAATGTCGTTAATCTTTGCGCTCTATTTAGCCGTTATGGTTGTTACAGCGAATAGCGATTCCAACTACTACGGGACGACCAAGCCGGTTCATCCGAAGGAGGAGAAAGTGACACGTCTCCGCTTCTACCTTCATGATATCCTCAGTGGCAGAAACCCCAGCGCCGTCAGAATCGCACACGCCAATCTCACCGGCGGCGCAGATTCGGCAGTAGGATTCGGAAGCCTGTTCGCGATGGACGATCCACTCACCGTGGGACCCGGGAAAGGTTCGAAGGAGATAGGAAACGGGCGTGGAATGTACGTATCCGCGAGCAAAGACATAAGAAAGTTCACGATCGTGATGTACGCGGATTTGGCGTTCACGACGGGGAAATTCAACGGAAGCTCGATAAGCGTGTTCTCCAGGAATCCGGTAGCCGAAGAGGCGGGAGAGAGAGAGATTGGGATCGTGGGAGGACGTGGTAAATTCAGAATGGCTAGAGGCTTCGTCAAAATCAAAACGCATCAGATCGACATGAAGACAGGCGATGCTGTTCTCCGTTACGATGCTACTGTTTACCATTATTAACCACATCATTTTATGTTCAAACTATAATTTGTAACAACTCTACAATTATATTTCCGATTCAAATGATAATCCGATTCCAAACTTTACCTACTGCTTGTTTTCCCGCTAACTTGTTTTGTTACAAATTTATAATATAGTTAGAAATTTTAAAATAACACTAAAGATTATAAGGCTTCAGTATATAGATCATTTGCCGAAAAGCTCAATATTTTCGTAGGAGTTGTTAAGACATAGATTTTGTGAAAAATTCAAAAATATAACAATAATGTTTTAATGCATAGTTGCACCTGCACTAACATATGATGATGGTCAAAGAGTTTTCGAACTTTTGTTGTCTCCGTTTCTCTAGAATAACGACTTTATAGTGGTTAGTCCCCTGATTTAGAGATTATATGAAGTATTACTAAATTAATTGATAAATAATTAGAACGATGTCCATGTACCATGATAGAGAATTTAGAGTACATTAATACAAATGTAAAATATGGTTAGAAATTTTAAAACAACACTACGGATTATAGGCTTCAATATATTTATCATTTACAGAAAAACTCAATATTTTTGTAGGGGTCAACACATAATTTTTTTTAAAAAATTTAAAAAATATGACTATACCATTTTAATGCATTCTTGCATCTTGCACTAACATATGATGATGATCATAAAGGTTTGGATCCCTTGTTGTCTCTTTTTCTCTAGAGATTAGCGATTTTGTAGTGATTTTTTTTTTTGAAACACACTTGTATTAAATGATCAAACCAAAGTAGATGAAGCCATAAAGGCCAGTTTAACAGACAAGATCTGCTTTGCTAGCTTATCAGCTTCTATATTCTCATACATGAGATCCAATGGAAAGAAATATATTCAAAAGAAAAGGCTAAAGCTTGAATTAATTTAGTATAATCTTCAGTGTTGTTTTAAAATTTCTAACCATATTCTACATTTATATTAATTCCCACTAGTTTAAGGAGGTTATGAAGTTTTACTAAGTTAATTGATAAAAATAGAAAGATGTCCATGTACCATGAATTAGAACTTAGAATACATTAATACAAATGTATAATGTTGTTAGATATTTTAAAAGAACACTAAAGATTATATGCTTCAGTATATTAACCATTTACCGAAAAATTGAATATTTTGTAGGGGTTAACACACAAATTTTGAGATAAATTAAAAAAAAAATGAAAATAAGTTTTAATGCATATTTGTATCATGAACTAACATATGATGATAGTTAGAGAGGTTTAGAACCTTTGTTGTCCTCGTTTCTCTAGAATAGCGATTTTATTGGGGTTTGTCCACTAAGTTAGGGAGCATATGAAGTTTTACTAAATTAATTGATAAAAAATAGAACAATGCCAATGTACCATGAAATAGAGTTTGTAATACATTAATCCAAATGTAGAATGTGGTTATAAATTTTAAAACAACAATAAAGATTACATGCTTCGGTATATTAACCATTTACCGAAAAACTGAATATTTAGTAGGGGTTAACATACAAATTTTGAGAAAAATTCAAAAAAATTAAATATTATTTTAATGCATATTTGTATCATGAACTAACATATGATGATGGTTAGAAAAGTTTGGAACCTTTGTTGTCTCCGTTTCTCTAGGATAGCGATTTTATTGGGGGGTTTTTTTCCACTGGTTTAGGGAGCTTATGAAGTTTTACTAAATTAATTGATAAAAAATAGAACGATGCCAATGTACCATGAAATAAAATTTAGAATACAAATGTAGAATGTGTTTAGAAAATTTAAAACAATATTAAAGATTATATTCTTCGGTCTATTAACTATTTACCGAAAAACTAAATATTTTGTAGGTGTTAACACACAAATTTTGAGAAAAATTCAAAAAATGAAAATATGGTTTAAATGCATATTTGTATCATGAACTAACAGATGATGATAGTTAGAGAGGTTTGGAACCTTTGTTGTCTTTGTTTCTTTAGAATTGTGATTTTATTGGTGTTTTTTCCACTGATTTAGGGAAGGTTTACTAAATTAATTGATAAAAAATAGAACGAGCCCATGTACCATGCAGTAAAGTTTAAAATACATAAATGTAAATGTATAATGTGGTTAGAAATTTTAAAACAACACTAAAGATTATATGCTTCAGTATATTAACCGTTTACCGAAAATTGAATATTTTGTAGGGGTTAACACACAAATTTTGAGAAAACTTAAAAAAATGAAAATATTGTTTTAATGCATATTTGTATCATGAACTAACATATGATGATAGTTAGAGAGGTTTAGAACCTTTGTTGTCTTCGTTTCTCTAGAATAGCGATTTTATTGGGGTTTGTCCACTGATTTAGGGAGCATATGATGTTTTACTAAATTAATTTATAAAAAAATAGAACAATGCCTATGTACCATGAAATAGAGTTTAGAATATATTAATCCAAATGTAGAATATGGTTAGAAATTTTAAAACAACACTAAAGATTACATGTTTCGGTATATTAACCATTTACCGAAAAACTGAATATTTTGTAGGGGTTAACACACAAATTTTGAGAAAATTTCAAAAAAAATAAATATTATTTTAATGCATATTTGTATCATGAACTAACATATGGTGATGGTTAGAAAACTTTGGAACCTTTGTTGTCTCCGTTTCTCTAGAATAGCGATTTTATTGTGGGGGTTTTGTCCACTGATTTAGGGAGCATATGATGTTTTACTAAATTAATTGATAAAAAATAGAACAATGCCCATGTACCATGAAATAGAGTTTAGAATATATTAATCCAATTGTAGAATATGGTTATAAATTTTAAAACAACACTAAAGATTACATGCTTCAGTATATTAACCATTTACCGAAAAATTGAATATTTTGTAGGGGTTAACACACAAATTTTGAGAAAAAAATAAAAAAAAATTTAAATATTATTTTAATGCATTTTGTATCATGAACTATCATATGATGATGGTTAGAAAGGTTTGGAACCTTTGTTGTCTCTGTTTCTCTAAGAGTAGCGTTTTTATTGGGGTTTGTACAGTAATTTAGGAACATATGAAATTTTACTAAATTAATTGATGAAAAATAGAATGATGCTCATGTAGCATGACATAGATTTTAGAATACATTAATATAAATGTAGAATGTGGTTAGAAATTTTAAAAGAACACTAAAGATTATATGTTTCACTATATTAACCATTTACCGAAAAATTGAATATTTTGTAGGGGTTAACACACAAATTTTGAGAAAAATTCAAAAAAATGAAAATATTGTTTTAATGCATATTTGTATCATGAACTAACATATGATGATGGTTAGAGAGGTTTGGAACCTTTGTTGTCTCCGTTTTTCTAGAATAACGATTTTATTGGGGGGTTTTGTCTACTAGTTTAGGGAGCTTATGAAGTTTTACTAAATTAATTGATAAAAAATAGAACGATCTCCATGTACCATGAAATAGAGTTTTGAATACATTAATACAAATGTATAATGTGGTTAGAAATTTTAAAAGAACACAAAAGATTATATGCTTCACTATATTAACCTTTTACCGAAAAATTGAATATTTTGTAAGGGTTAACACAAAAATTTTGAGAAAAATTCAAAAAAATGAAAATATCGTTTTAATGCAAATTTTTATCAAGAACCAACATATGATGATAGTTATAGAGGTTTTGAACCTTTGTTGTCTTTGTTTCTCTAGAATAGCGATTTTATTGAGGTTTGTCTACTCATTTAGGGAGCATCTAAAGTTTTACCAAATTAATTGATAAAAAATAGAACAATGCCCATGTACCCTGAAATAGAGTTTAGAATACATTAATCCAAATGTAGAATGTGGTTAGAAATTTTAAAACAACACTAAAGATTACATGCTTGGGTTTACTAACCATTTACCGAAAAAACTGAATATTTTGTAGGGGTTAACACACAAATTTTGAGATAAATTCAAAAAAATGAAAATATCATTTTAATGCATATTTGTATCATGAACTAACATATGATGATAGTTAGAGAGGTTTGGAACCTTTTTTGTCTTCGTTTCTCTAGAATAGCGATTTTATTGGGGTTTGTCCACTGATTTAGGGAGCATATGAAGTTTTACTAAATTAATTGATAAAAAATAGAACAATGCCCATGTACCATGAAATAGAGTTTAGAATACATTAATCCAAATGTAGAATATGGTTAGAAATTTTAAAACAACACTAAAGATTACATGCTTCGGTATATTAACCATTTACCGAAAAACTAAATATTTTGTAGGGGTTAACACACAAACTTTAAGAAAAATTCAAAAAAACTAAATATTATTTTAATGCATACTTTTATCATGAACTAACATATGATGATGGTTTGAAAGGTTTGAAACCTTTGCTGTCTCCGTTTCTCTAGGATAGCAATTTTATTGGGGGTTTTGTCCATTGGTTTAGGGAGCTTATGAAGTTTTACTAAATTAATTGATAAAAAAATAGAACGACGCCCATGTACTTTGAAATAGAGTTTAGAATACATTAATACAAATGTATAATGTGGTTAGAAATTTTAAAAGAACACTAAAGATTATATGCTTCAGTATATTAACCATTTACCGAAAAATTGAATATTTTGTAGGGGTCAACACACAAATTTTGAGAAAAAAATGAAAAAATATATATATTGTTTTAATGCATATTTGTATCATGAACTAACATATGATTATGGTTAGAGAGGTTTGGAACCTTTGTTGTCTCTATTTCTCTAAGAATAGCGTTTTTATTGGGGTTTGTACAGTAATTTAGGAACATATGAAGTTTTACTAAATTAATTGATGAAAAATAGAATGATGTCCATGTAGCATGACATAGAGTTTAGAATACATTAATATAAATGTAGAATATGATTAGAAATTTTAAAACAACACTGAAGATTATATGCTTTGGTATATTAACCCTTTACCGAAAAACTGAATATTATGTAGGGGTTAACACACAAATTTTGAGAAAAAATCAAAAGAAATGAAAATTTTGTTTTTATGCATATTTGTATCATAAACTAACATATAATGATGGTTAGAGAGGTTTGGAACCTTTGTTATCTCTGTTTCTCTAGAATAGCGATTTTATTGGGGGGTTTTGTCTACTAGTTTAGGGAGCTTATGAAATTTTACTAAATTAATTGATAAAAATAGAACGATGCCCATGTACCGAGAAATAGAGTTTAGAATACATTAATACAAATGTATAATATGGTTAGAAATTTTAAAAGAACACTAAATATTATATGCTTCACTATATTAACCATTTACCGAAAAATTGAATATTTTGTAGGGGTTAACACACAAATTCTAAGAAAAAGTCAAAAAAATAAAATATCGTTTTAATGCATATTTGTATCATGAACTAACATATTATGATAGTTAGAGAGGTTTGGAACCTTTTTTGTCTTCGTTTCTCTAGAATAGCGATTTTATTGGGGTTTGTCCACTGATTTAGAGAGCATATGAAGTTTTACTAAATTAATTAATAAAAAATAGCACAATGCCCGTGTACCATGAAATAGAGTTTAGAATACATTAATCCAAATGTAGAATGTGTTTAGAAAATTTAAAACAACATTAAAGATTATATTCTTCGGTATATTAACCATTTACCGAAAAACTAAATATTTTGTAAGGGTTTACATATAAATTTTGAGAAAAATTCAAAAAAATAAAAATATTGTTTTAATGCATAAGTGTATCATGAACTAACATATGATGATGTTTAGAGAGGTTTGGAACCATTGTTGTCTCCGTTTCTCTAGAATAGCGATTTTATTGGGTTTGTCAATTGATTTAGGGAGCATATAAACTTTTACTAAATTAATTGATAAAAAATAGAACGATTCCCATGTACCATGAAATAGACTTTATAATACATTAATACAAATGTATAATGTGGTTAGAAATTTTAAAACAACACTAAATATTCTATGCTTCAGTATATTAACCATTTACCGAAAAACTGAATATTTTGTAGGGGTTAACACACAAATTTTGAGAAAAATATTAAAAAAATGAAAATATTGCTTTAATGCATATTTGTATCATGAACTAACATATGGTGATGGTTAGAAAGGTTTGGAACCTTTGTTGTCTCCGTTTCTCTAGTATAACGATTTTATGGGGGGGGGGGGGGGGGGGGTTTGTCCACTGGTTTAGAGAGCTTATGAAGTTTTACTAAATTAATTGATAAAAAATAAAACGATTCCCATGTACCTTGAAATAGAGTTTAGAATACATTAATACAAATATATAATGTGGTTAGAAATTTTAAAAGAACACTAAAAATTATATGCTTCAGTATATTAACCATTTACCAAAAAATTGAATATTTTGTAGGGGTTAACACACAAATTTTGAGAAAAAATGAAAAAAATTAAAATATTGTTTTAATGCATATTTTTATCATGAACTAACATATGATTATGGTTAGAAAGGTTTGGAACCTTTGTTTTCTCCGTTTCTCTAGAATAACGTTTTTATTGGGGTTTGTATAGTAATTTAGGAACATATGAAGTTTTACTAAATTAATTCATAAAAAATAGAATGATGCCCATGTAGCATGACATAGAGTTTAGAATACATTAATATAAATGTAGAATGTGGTTAGAAATTTTAAAACAACACTAAAGATTATATGCTTTGGTATATTAACCCTTTACTGAAAAACTGAATATTTTGTAGGGGTTAACACACAAATTTGAAAAAAATTCAAAACAAAAATGAAAATTTTGTTTTTAGGCATATTTGTAGGGGTTAACACACAAATTTTGAGAAAAATTCAAAAAAATGAAAATATCATTTTAATGCATATTTGTATCATGAACTAACATATGATGATAGTTAGAGAGGTTTGGAATTTTTTTTTTCTTCGTTTCTCTAGAATAGCGATTTTATTGGGGTTTGTCCACTGATTTAGGGAGCATATGAAGTTTTACTAAATTAATTGATAAAAAATAGAACAATGCCCATGTACCATGAAATAGAGTTTATAATACATAAATCCAAATGTAGAATATGGTTAGAAATTTTAAAACAACACTAAAGATTACATACTTCGGTATATTAACCATTTACCGAAAAACTAAATATTTTGTAGGGGTTAACACACAAATTTTGAGAAAAATTCAAAAAAACTAAATATTATTTTAATGCATACTTTTATCATGAACTAACATATGATGATGGTTTGGAAGGTTTGAAACCTTTGCTGTCTCCGTTTCTCTAGGATAGCAATTTTACTGGGGGGTTTTGTCCGTTAGTTTTGGGAGCTTATGAAGTTTTACTAAATTAATTGATAAAAAATAGAACGATGCCCATGTACTTTGAAATAGAGTTTAAAATACATTAATACAAATGTATAATGTGGTTAGAAATTTTAAAAGAACACTAAAGATTATATGCTTCAGTATATTAACCATTTACCGAAAAATTGAATATTTTGTAGGGGTCAACACACAAATTTTGAGAAAAAAATGAAAAAATATAAATATTGTTTAAATGCATATTTGTATCATGAACTAACATATGATTATGGTTACAGAGGTTTGGAACCTTTGTTGTCTCCGTTTCTCTAGAGTAGCGTTTTTATTGGGGTTTGTACAGTAATTTAGGAACATATGAAGTTTTACTAAATTAATTGATGAAAAATATAATGATGTCCATGTAGCATGACAGAGAGTTTAGAATAAATTAATATAAATGTAGAATATGGTTAGAAATTTTAAAACAACACTGAAGATTATATGCTTTGGTATATTAACCCTTTACCGAAAAACTGAATATTCTGTAGGGGTTAACACACAAATTTTAAGAAAAATTCAAAAGAATTGAAAATTTTGTTTTTATGCATATTTGTATCATAAACTAACATATAATGATGGTTAGAGAGGTTTTGGAACCTTTGTTGTCTCCGTTTCTCTAGAATAGCGATTTTATTGGGGGGTTTTGTCTACTAGTTTAGGGAGCTTATGAAGTTTCACTAAATTAATTGATAAAAAATAGAACGATGCCCATGTACCGTGAAATAGAGTTTAGAATACACTAATACAAATGTATAATGTGGTTAGAAATTTTAAAAGAACACTAAATATTATATGCTTCACTATATTAACCATTTACCGAAAAATTGAATATTTTGTAGGGGTTAACACACAAATTCTGAAAAAATTCAAAAAAATGAAAATATCGTTTTAATGCATATTTGTATCATGAACTAACATATTATGATAGTTAGAGAGGTTTGGAACCTTTGTTGTCTTCGTTTCTCTAGAATAGCGATTTTATTGGGGTTTGTCCACTGATTTAGAGAGCATATAAAGTTTTACTAAATTAAATAATAAAAAATAGACAATGCCCGTGTACCATGAAATAGAGTTTAGAATACATTAATCCAAATGTAGAATGTGGTTAGAAATTTTAAAATAACACTAATGATTACATGCTTCAGTATATTAACCATTTACTAAAAAACTGAGTATTTTGTAAGGGTTTACACATAAATTTTGAGAAAAATTAAAAAAATAAAAATATTGTTTCAATGCATAAGTGCATCATGAACTAACATATGATGATGTTTAGAGAGGTTTGGAACCATTGTTGTCTCCGTTTCTCTAGAATAGCGATTTTATTGGGGTTCGTCAATTGATTTAGGGAGCATATGAATTTTTACTAAAATAATTGATAAAAAATAGAACGATTTCCATGTACCATGAAATATACTTTATAATACATTAATACAAATGTATAATGTGGTTATAAATTTTAAAACAACACTAAATATTATATGCTTCAGTATATTAACCATTTACCGAAAAACTGAATATTTTGAAGGGGTTAACACACAAATTTTGAGAAAAATTAAAAAAAATGAAAATATTGCTTTAATGCATATTTGTATCATGAACTAAGATATGATGATGGTTAGAAAGATTTGGAACCTTTGTTGTCTCCGTTTCTCTAGGATAACGATTTTATTGGGGGGTTTTGTCCACTGGTTTAGGGAGCTTATGAAGTTTTACTAAATTAATTGATAAAAAATAAAACGATTCCCATGTACCTTGAAATAGAGTTTAGAATACATTAATACAAATATATAATGTGGTGAGAAATTTTAAAAGAACACTAAAGATTATATGCTTCAGTATATTAACCATTTACCAAAAAATTGAATATTTTGTAGGGGTTAACACACAAATTTTGAAAAAAAATGAAAAAATTAAAATATTGTTTTAATGCATATTTGTATCATGAACTAACATATGATTATGGTTAGAGAAGTTTGGAACCTTTGTTTTCTCTGTTTCTCTAGAATAGCGTTTTTATTGGACTTTGTATAGTAATTTAGGAACATATGAAGTTTTACTAAATTGATTCATAAAAAATAGAATGATGCCCATGTAGCATGACACAGAGTTTAGAATACATTAATATAAATGTAGAATGTGGTTAGAAATGTTAAAACAACACTGAAGATTATATGCTTTGGTATATTAACCCTTTACCAAAAAACTGAATATTCTGAAGGGGTTAACATACAAATTTGAAAAAAATTCAAAAAAAAAATGAAAATTTTGTTTTTAGGCATATTTGTATCATGAATTAACATATAATGATGGTTAGAGAGGTTTGGAACCTTTGTTGTGTCTGTTTCTCTAGAATAGCGATTTTATTGGGGGGTTTTGTGTACTAGTTTAGGGAGCTTATGAGGTTTTACTAAATTAATTGATAAAAAATAGAATGATGCGCATGTACCATGAAATAGAGTTTATAATACATTAATACAAATGTAGAATATGGTTAGAAATTTTAAAACAACACTGAAGATTATATGCTTTGGTATATTAACCCTTTACCGAAAAACTGAATATTCTGTAGGGGTTAACACACAAATTTTGAGAAAAATTCAAAAGAAATGAAAATTTTGTTTTTATGCATATTTGTATCATAAACTAACATATAATGATGGTTAGAGAGGTTTGGAACCTTTGTTGTCTCCGTTTCTCTAGAATAGCGATTTTATTGGGGGGTTTTGTCTACTAGTTTAGGGAGCTATGAAGTTTTACTAAATTAATTGATAAAAAATAGAACGATGCCCATGTACCGTGAAATAGAGTTTAGAATACATTAATACAAATGTAGAATATGGTTAGAAATTTTAAAACAACACTGAAGATTATATGCTTTGGTATATTAACCCTTTACCGAAAAACTGAATATTCTGTAGGGGTTGACACACAAATTTTGAGAAAAATTCAAAAGAAATGAAAATTTTGTTTTTATGCATATTTGTATCATAAACTAACATATAATGATGGTTAGAGAGGTTTGGAACCTTTGTTGTCTCCGTTTCTCTAGAATAGCGATTTTATTGGGGGGTTTTGTCTAATAGTTTAGGGAGCTTATGAAGTTTTACTAAATTAATTGATAAAAAATAGAACGATGCCCATGTACCGTGAAATAGAGTTTAGAATACATTAATACAAATGTATAATGTGGTTAGAAATTTTAAAAGAACACTAAATATTATATGCTTCACTATATTAACCATTTACCAAAAAATTGAATATTTTGTAGGGGTTAACACACAAATTCTGAAAAAAATTCAAAAAAATGAAAATATCGTTTTAATGCATATTTGTATCATGAAATAACATATTATGATAGTTAGAGAGGTTTGGAACCTTTGTTGTCTTCGTTTCTCTAGAATAGCGATTTTATTGGGGTTTGTCCACTGATTTAGAGTGCATATGAAGTTTTACTAAATTAAATAATAAAAAATAGCACAATGCCCATGTACCATGAAATAGAGTTTAGAATACATTAATCCAAATGTAGAATATGGTTAGAAATTTTAAAATAACACTAATGATTACATGCTTCAGTATATTAACCATTTACCAAAAAACTAAGTATTTTGTAAGGGTTTACACATAAATTTTGAGAAAAATTCAAAAAATAAAAATATTGTTTTAATGCATAAGTGTATCATGAACTAACATATGATGATGTTTATAGAGGTTTGGAACCATTGTTGTCTCCGTTTCTCTAGAATAGCGATTTTATTGGGGTTTGTCAATTGATTTAGGGAGCATATGAATTTTTACTAAAATAATTGATAAAAAATAGAACGATTCCCATATATCATGAAATAGACTTTATAATACATTAATACAAATGTATAATGTGGTTAGAAATTTTAAAACAACACTAAATATTATATGCTTCAATATATTAACCATTTACCGAAAAACTGAATATTTTGTAGGGGTTAACACACAAATTATGAGAAAAAAAAATGAAAATATTGCTTTAATGCATATTTGTATCATGAACTAAAATATGATGATGGTTATAAAGGTTTGGAACCTTTGTTGTCTCCGTTTCTCTAGAATAGCGTTTTTATTGGAGTTTGTATAGTAATTTAGGAACATATGAAGTTTTACTAAATTAATTTATAAAAAATAGAATGATGCCCATGTAGCATGACATAGAGTTTAGAATACATTAGTATAAATGTAGAATGTGGTTAGAAATTTTAAAACAACACTGAAGATTATATGCTTTGGTATATTAACCCTTTACCGACAAAATGAATATTCTGTAGGGGTTAACACACAAATTTTGAAACAAATCAAAAAAAAATGAAAATTTTGTTTTTATGCATATTTGTATCATGAACTAATATATGATGATGGTTAGAGAGGTTTGGAACCTTTGTTGTCTCCGTTTCTCTAAAATAACGATTTTATTGGGGGGTTTTGTCTACTAGTTTAGGGAGCTTATGAAGTTTTACTAAATTAATTGATAAAAAATAGAACGATCCCCATGTACCATGAAATAGAGTTTTGATTACATTAATACAAATGTATAATGTGGTTAGAAATTTTAAAAGAACACAAAAGATTATATGCTTCACTATATTAACCATTTACCGAAAAATTGAATATTTTCTAGGGGTTAACACAAAAATTTTGAGAAAAATTCAAAAAAATAAAAATATCGTTTTAATGCAAATTTGTATCAAGAACCAACATATGATGATAGTTATAGAGGTTTTTAACCTTTGTTGTCTTTGTTTCTCTAGAATAGCGATTTTATTGAGGTTTGTCCACTCATTTAGGGAGCATCTAAAGTTTTACCAAATTAATTGATAAAAAATAGAACAATGCCCATGTACCCTGAAATAGAGTTTAGAATACATTAATCCAAATGTAAAATGTGGTTAGAAATTTTAAACAACACTAAAGATTACATGCTTCGGTATATTAACCATTTGCCGAAAAACTGAATATTTTGTAGTGGTTAACACACAAATTTTGAGAAAAATTCAAAAAAATTAAATATTATTTTAATGCATACTTTTATCATGAACTAACATATAATGATGGTTTGAAAGGTTTGGAACCTTTGTTGTCTCCATTTCTCTAGCATAGCAATTTTATAGGGGGGTTTTGTCCATTGGTTTAGGGAGCTTATGAAGTTTTACTAAATTAATTGATTAAAAAATAGAACGATGTCCGTGTACTTTGAAATAGAGTTTAGAATACATTAATACAAATGTATAATGTGGTTAGAAATTTTAAAAGAACACTAAAGATTATATGCTTCAGTATATTAACCATTTACTGAAAAATTGAATATTTTGAAGGGGTTAACACACAAATTTTGAGAAAAAAATGAAAAAATGAAAATATTGTTATAATGCATATTTGTATCATGAACTAACATATGATTATGGTTAAAGAGGTTAGGAACCTTTGTTGTCTCCGTTTCTCTAGAGTAGCGTTTTTATTGGGGTTTGTACAGTAATTTAGGAACATATGAAGTTTTACTAAATTAATTGATGAAAAATAGAATGATGTCCATGTAGCATGACATAGAGTTTAGAATACATTAATATAAATGTAGAATATGGTTAGAAATTTAAAAACAACACTGAAGATTATATGCTTTGGTATATTAACCCTTTACCGAAAAACTGAATATTCTGTAGGGGTTAACACACAAATTTTGAGAAAAATTTAAAAAAACTAAATATTATTTTAATACATACTTTTATCATGAACTAACATATGATGATGGTTTGAAACCTTTGTTGTCTCCGTTTCTCTAGGATAGAAATTTTATTGGGGGGTTTTGTCCATTGGTTTAGGGAACTTATGAATTTTTACTAAATTAATTGATAAAAAATAGAATGATGCCCATGTACTTTGAAATAGAGTTTAGAATACATTAATACAAATGTATAATGTGGTTAGAAATTTTAAAAGAACACTAAAGATTATATGCTTCAGTATATTAACCATTTACCGTAAAATTGAATATTTTGTAGGGGTTAACACACAAATTTGAGAAAAAATGAAAAAAAAAATTATGGTTTTAATGCATATTTGTATCATGAACTAACATATGATTATGGTTAGAGAGGTTTGGAACCTTTGTTGTCTCCGTTTTTCTAGACTAGCGTTTTTATTGGGGTTTGTACAGTAATTTAGGAACATATGAAGTTTTACTAAATTAATTGATGAAAAATAGAATGATGTCCATGTAGCATGACAGAGAGTTTAGAATAAATTAATATAAATGTAGAATATGGTTAGAAATTTTAAAACAACACTGAAGATTATATGCTTTGGTATATTAACCCTTTACCGAAAAACTGAATATTCTGTAGGGGTTAACACACAAATTTTGAGAAAAATTCAAAAGAAATGAAAATTTTGTTTTTATGCATATTTGTATCATAAACTAACATATAATGATGGTTAGAGGTTTTGGAACCTTTGTTGTCTACGTTTCTCTAGAATAGCGATTTTATTGGGGGGGTTTTGTCTACTAGTTTAGGGAGCTTATGAAGTTTCACTAAATTAATTGATAAAAAATAGAACGATGCCCATGTACCGTGAAATAGAGTTTAGAATACATTAATACAAATGTATAATGTGGTTAGAAATTTTAAAATAACACTAGATATTATATGCTTCACTATATTAACCATTTACCGAAAAATTGAATATTTTGTAGGGGTTAACACACAAATTCTGAAAAAAATTCAAAAAAATGAAAATATCGTTTTAATGCATATTTGAATCATGAACTAACATATTATGATAGTTAGAGAGGTTTGGAACCTTTGTTGTCTTCGTTTCTCTAGAATAGCGATTTTATTGGGGTTTGTCCACTGATTTAGAGAGCATGTAAAGTTTTACTAAATTAAATAATAAAAAATAGAACAATGCCCGTGTACCATGAAATAGAGTTTAGAATACATTAATCCAAATGTAGAATGTGGTTAGAAATTTTAAAATAACACTAATGATTACATGCTTCAGTATATTAACCATTTACCAAAAAACTGAGTATTTTGTAAGGGTTTACACATAAATTTTGAGAAAAATTAAAAAAATAAAAATATTGTTTTAATGCATAAGTGCATCATGAACTAACATACGATGATGTTTAGAGAGGTTTGGAACCATTGTTGTCTCCGTTTCTCTAGAATAGCGATTTTATTGGGGTTTGTCAATTGATTTAGTGAGCATATGAATTTTTACTAAAATAATTGATAAAAAATAGAACGATTCCCATGTACCATGAAATATACTTTATAATACATTAATACAAATGTATAATGTAGTTATAAATTTTAAAACAACACTAAATATTATATGCTTCAGTATATTAACCATTTACCGAAAAACTAAATATTTTGAAGGGGTTAACACACAAATTTTGAGAAAAATTAAAAAAAAATGAAAATATTGCTTTAATGCATATTTGTATCATGAACTAAGATATGATGATGGTTAGAAAGATTTGGAACCTTTGTTGTCTCCGTTTCTCTAGGATAACGATTTTATTGGGGGGTTTTGTCCACTGGTTTAGGGAGCTTATGAAGTTTTACTAAATTAATTGATAAAAAATAAAACGATTCCCATGTACCTTGAAATAGAGTTTAGAATACATTAATACAAATATATAATGTGGTGAGAAATTTTAAAAGAACACTAAAGATTATATGCTTCAGTATATTAACCATTTACCAAAAAATTGAATATTTTGTAGGGGTTAACACACAAATTTTGAGAAAAAATGAAAAAAATTAAAATATTGTTTTAATGCATATTTGTATCATGAACTAACATATGATTATGGTTAGGAAATTTGGAACCTTTGTTTTCTCTGTTTCTCTAGAATAGCGTTTTTATTGGACTTTGTATAGTAATTTAGGAACATATGAAGTTTTACTAAATTGATTTATAAAAAATTGAATGATGCCCATGTAGCATGACATAGAGTTTAGAATACATTAATTTAAATGTAGAATGTGGTTAGAAATGTTAAAACAACACTGAAGATTATATGCTTTGGTATATTAACCCTTTACCGAAAAACTGAATATTCTGTAGGGGTTAATACACAAATTTGAAAAAAATTCAAAAAAAAATGAAAATTTTGTTTTTAGGCATATTTGTATCATGAACTAACATATAATGATGGTTAGAGAGGTTTGGAACCTTTGTTGTGTCTGTTTCTCTAGAATAGCGATTTTATTGGGGGGGGGTTTTGTGTACTAGTTTAGGGAGCTTATGAGGTTTTACTAAATTAATTGATAAAAAATAGAATGATGCGCATGTACCATGAAATAGAGTTTATAATACATTAATACAAATGTAGAATATGGTTAGAAATTTTAAAACAACACTGAAGATTATATGCTTTGGTATATTAACCATTTACCGAAAAACTGAATATTCTGTAGGGGTTAACACACAAATTTTGAGAAAAATTCAAAAGAAATGAAAATTTTGTTTTTATGCATATTTGTATCATAAACTAACATATAATGATGGTTAGAGAGGTTTGGAACCTTTGTTGTCTCCGTTTCTCTAGAATAGCGATTTTATTGGGGGGTTTTGTCTACTAGTTTAGGGAGCTTATGAAGTTTTACTAAATTAATTGATAAAAAATTGAACGATGCCCATGTACCGTGAAATAGAGTTTAGAATACATTAATACAAATGTAGAATATGGTTAGAAATTTTAAAACAACACTGAAGATTATATGCTTTGGTATATTAACCCTTCACCGAAAAACTGAATATTCTGTAGGGGTTAACACACAAATTTTGAGAAAAATTCAAAAGAAATGAAAATTTTGTTTTTATGCATATTTGTATCATAAACTAACATATAATGATGGTTAGGGAGGTTTGGAACCTTTGTTTTCTCCGTTTCTCTAGAATAGCGATTTTATTGGGGGGTTTTGTCTACTAGTTTAGGGAGCTTATGAAGTTTTACTAAATTAATTGATAAAAAATAGAACGATGCCCATGTACCGTAAAATAGAGTTTAGAATACAATAATACAAATTTATAATGTGGTTAGAAATTTTAAAAGAACACTAAATATTATATGCTTCACTATATTAACCATTTACCGAAAATTGAATATTTTGTAGGGGTTAACACACAAATTCTGAAAAAAATTCAAAAAAATGAAAATATCGTTTTAATGCATATTTGTATCATGAACTAACATATTATGATAGTTAGAGAGGTTTGGAACCTTTGTTGTCTTCGTTTCTCTAGAATAGCGATTTTATTGGGGTTTGTCCACTGATTTAGAGAGCATATGAAGTTTTACTAAATTAAATAATAAAAAATAGCACAATGCCCATGTACCATGAAATAGAGTTTAGAATACATTAATCCAAATGTAGAATATGGTTAGAAATTTTAAAATAACACTAATGATTACATGCTTCAGTATATTAACCATTTACCAAAAAACTAAGTATTTTGTAAGGGTTTACACATAAATTTTGAGAAAAATTCAAAAAAATAAAAATATTGTTTTAATGCATAAGTGTATCATGAACTAACATATGATGATGTTTATAGAGGTTTGGAACCATTGTTGTCTCCGTTTCTCTAGAATAGCGATTTTATTGGGGTTTGTCAATTGATTTAGGGAGCATATGAATTTTTACTAAAATAATTGATAAAAAATAGAACGATTCCCATATATCTGAAATAGACTTTATAATACATTAATACAAATGTATAATGTGGTTAGAAATTTTAAAACAACACTAAATATTATATGCTTCAGTATATTAACCATTTACTGAAAAACTGAATATTTTGTAGGGGTTAACACACAAATTTTGAGAAAAAAAAAATGAAAATATTGCTTTAATGCATATTTGTATCATGAACTAACATATGATGATGGTTATAAAGGTTTGGAACCTTTGTTTTCTCCGTTTCTCTAGAATAGCGTTTTTATTGGAGTTTGTATAGTAATTTAGGAACATATGAAGTTTTACTAAATTAATTCATAAAAAATAGAATGATGCCCATGTAGCATGACATAGAGTTTAGAATACATTAGTATAAATGTAGAATGTGGTTAGAAATTTTAAAACAACACTGAAGATTATATGCTTTGGTATATTAACCCTTTACCGAAAAAATGAATATTCTGTAGGGGTTAACACACAAATTTTGAAACAAATTAAAAAAAAAATGAAAATTTTGTTTTTATGTATATTTGTATCATGAACTAATATATGATGATGGTTAGAGAGGTTTGGAACCTTTGTTGTCTCCGTTTCTCTAGAATAACGATTTTATTGGGGGGTTTTGTCTACTAGTGTAGGGAGCTTATGAAGTTTTACTAAATTAATTGATAAAAAATAGAACGATCCCCATGTACCATGAAATAGAGTTTTGAATACATTAATACAAATGTATAATGTGGTTAGAAATTTTAAAAGAACACAAAAGATTATATGCTTCACTATATTAACCATTTACCGAAAAATTGAATATTTTGTAGGGGTTAACACAAAAATTTTGAGAAAAATTCAAAAAAATAAAAATATCGTTTTAATGCAAATTTGTATCAAGAACCAACATATGATGATAGTTATAGAGGTTTTGAACCTTTGTTGTCTTTGTTTCTCTAGAATAGCGATTTTATTGAGGTTTGTCCACTCATTTAGGGAGCATCTAAAGTTTTACCAAATTAATTGATAAAAAATAGAACAATGCCCATGTACCCTGAAATAGAGTTTAGAATACATTAATCCAAATGTAGAATGTGGTTAGAAATTTTAAACAACACTAAAGATTACATGCTTCGGTATATTAACCATTTGCCGAAAAACTGAATATTTTGTAGTGGTTAACACACAAATTTTGAGAAAAATTCAAAAAAATTAAATATTATTTTAATACATACTTTTATCATGAACTAACATATAATGATGGTTTGAAAGGTTTGGAACCTTTGTTGTCTCCATTTCTCTAGCATAGCAATTTTATAGGGGGGTTTTGTCCATTGGTTTAGGGAGCTTATGAAGTTTTACTAAATTAATTGATTAAAAAATAGAACGATGTCCGTGTACTTTGAAATAGAGTTTAGAATATATTAATACAAATGTATAATGTGGTTAGAAATTTTAAAATACCACTAAAGATTATATGCTTCAGTATATTAACCATTTACTGAAAAATTGAATATTTTGTAGGGGTTAACACATAAATTTTGAGAAAAAAATGAAAAAATGAAAATATTGTTATAATGCATATTTGTATCATGAACTAACATATGATTATGGTTAAAGAGGTTAGGAACCTTTGTTGTCTCCGTTTCTCTAGAGTAGCGTTTTTATTGGGGTTTGTACAGTAATTTAGGAACTTATGAAGTTTTACTAAATTAATTGATGAAAAATAGAATGATGTCCATGTAGCATGACATAGAGTTTAGAATACATTAATATAAATGTAGAATATGGTTAGAAATTTAAAAACAACACTGAAGATTATATGCTTTGGTATATTAACCCTTTACCGAAAAACTGAATATTCTGTAGGGGTTAACACACAAATTTTGAGAAAAATTCAAAAAAACTAAATATTATTTTAATACATACTTTTATCATGAACTAACATATGATGATGGTTTGAAAGGTTTGAAACCTTTGTTGTCTCCGTTTCTCTAGGATAGAAATTTTATTGGGGGGTTTTGTCCATTGGTTTAGGGAACTTATGAAGTTTTACTAAATTAATTGATAAAAAATAGAATGATGCCCATGTACTTTGAAATAGAGTTTAGAATACATTAATACAAATGTATAATGTGGTTAGAAATTTTAAAAGAACACTAAAGATTATATGCTTCAGTATATTAACCATTTACCGTAAAATTGAATATTTTGTAGGGGTTAACACACAAATTTTGAGAAAAAAATGAAAAAATAAAATTATGGTTTTAATGCATATTTGTATCATGAACTAACATATGATTATGGTTAGAGAGGTTTGGAACCTTTGTTGTCTCCGTTTCTCTAGAGTAGCGTTTTTATTGGGGTTTGTACAGTAATTTAGGAACATATGAAGTTTTACTAAATTAATTGATGAAAAATAGAATAATGTCCATGTAGCATGACAGAGAGTTTAGAATAAATTAATATAAATGTAGAATATGGTTAGAAATTTTAAAACAACACTGAAGATTATATGCTTTGGTATATTAACCCTTTACCGAAAAACTGAATATTCTGTAGGGGTTAACACACAAATTTTGAGAAAAATTCAAAAGAAATGAAAATTTTGTTTTTATGCATATTTGTATCATAAACTAACATATAATGATGGTTAGAGGTTTTGGAACCTTTGTTGTCTCCGTTTCTCTAGAATAGCGATTTTATTGGGGGGGGTTTTGTCTACTAGTTTAGGGAGCTTATGAAGTTTCACTAAATTAATTGATAAAAAATAGAAAGATGCCCATGTACCGTGAAATAGAGTTTAGAATACATTAATACAAATGTATAATGTGGTTAGAAATTTTAAAATAACACTAGATATTATATGCTTCACTATATTAACCATTTACCGAAAAATTGAATATTTTGTAGGGGTTAACACACAAATTCTGAAAAAAATTCAAAAAAATGAAAATATCGTTTTAATGAATATTTGTATCATGAACTAACATATTATGATAGTTAGAGAGGTTTGGAACCTTTGTTGTCTTCGTTTCTCTAGAATAGCGATTTTATTGGGGTTTGTCCACTGATTTAGAGAGCATATGAAGTTTTACTAAATTAAATAATAAAAATAGAACAATGCCCGTGTACTATGAAATAGAGTTTAGAATACATTAATCCAAATGTAGAATGTGGTTAGAAATTTTAAAATAACACTAATGATTACATGCTTCAGTATATTAACCATTTACCAAAAAACTGAGTATTTTGTAAGGGTTTACACATAAATTTTGAGAAAAATTTAAAAAAAAAAAATATTGTTTTAATGCATAAGTGCATCATGAACTAACATATGATGATGTTTAGAGAGGTTTGGAACCATTGTTGTCTCCGTTTCTCTAGAATAGCGATTTTATTGGGGTTTGTCAATTGATTTAGGGAGCATATGAATTTTTACTAAAATAATTGATAAAAAATAGAACGATTCCCATGTACCATGAAATATACTTTATAATACATTAATACAAATGTATAATGTAGTTATAAATTTTAAAACAACACTAAATATTATATGCTTCAGTATATTAACCATTTACCGAAAAACTAAATATTTTGAAGGGGTTAACACACAAATTTAGAGAAAAATTAAAAAAAAATGAAAATGTTGCTTTAATGCATATTTGTATCATGAACTAAGATATGATGATGGTTAGAAAGATTTGGAACCTTTGTTGTCTCCGTTTCTCTAGGATAACGATTTTATTGGGGGGTTTTGTCCACTGGTTTAGGGAGCTTATGAAGTTTTACTAAATTAATTGATAAAAAAATAAAACGATTCCCATGTACCTTGAAATAGAGTTTAGAATACATTAATACAAAAATATAATGTGGTGAGAAATTTTAAAAAAACACTAAAGATTATATGCTTCAGTATATTAACCATTTACCAAAAAATTGAATATTTTGTAGGGGTTAACACACAAATTTTGAGAAAAAATGAAAAAAATTAAAATATTGTTTTAATGCGTATTTGTATCATGAACTAACATATGATTATGGTTAGAGAAGTTTGGAACCTTTGTTTTCTCTGTTTCTCTAGAATAGCGTTTTTATTAGACTTTGTATAGTAATTTAGGAACATATGAAGTTTTACTAAATTGATTCATAAAAAATAGAATGATGCCCATGTAGCATGACATAGAGTTTAGAATACATTAATATAAATGTAGAATGTGGTTAGAAATGTTAAAACAACACTGAAGATTATATGCTTTGGTATATTAACCCTTTACCGAAAAACTGAATATTCTGTAGGGGTTAACACACAAATTTGAAACAAATTCAAAAAAAAATGAAAATTTTGTTTTTAGGCATATTTGTATCATGAACTAACATATAATGATGGTTAGAGAGGTTTGGAACCTTTGTTGTGTCCGTTTCTCTAGAATAGCGATTTTATTGGGGGGTTTTGTCACTAGTTTAGGGAGCTTATGAGGTTTTACTAAATTAATTGATAAAAAATAGAATGATGCCCATGTACCATGAAATAGAGTTTATAATACATTAATAAAAATGTATAATGTGGTTAGAAATTTTAAAAGAACACTAAAGATTATATGCTTCACTATATTAACCATTTACCGAAAAATTGAATATTTTGTAGGAGTTAACACACAAATTTTGAGAAAAATTCAAAATAATGAAAATATCGTTTTAATGCATATTTGTATCAAGAACTAACATATGATGATAGTTAGAGAGGTTTAGAACCTTTGTTGTCTTTGTTTCTCTATAATAGCGATTTTATTGGGGGGAGCATATGAAGTTTTACCAAATTAATTGATAAAAAATAGAACAATGCCCACGTACCATGAAATAGAGTTTAGAATACATTAATCCAAATGTAGAATGTGGTTAGAAATTTTAAACAACACTAAAGATTACATGCTTCGGTATATTAACCATTTACCGAAAAACTGAATATTTTGTAGGGGTTAACACACAAATTTTGAGAAAAATTCAAAAAAATTAAATATTATTTTAATGCATACTTTTATCATGAACTAACATATGATGATGGTTTGAAAGGTTTGGGACCTTTGTTGTCTCCATTTCTCTAGGATAGCAATTTTATAGGGGGGTTTTGTCCATTGGTTTAGGGAGCTTATGAAGTTTTACTAAATTAATTGATAAAAATAGAACGATGCCGATGTACTTTGAAATAGAGTTTAGAATACATTAATACAAATGTATAATATGGTTAGAAATTTTAAAAGAATACTAAAGATTATATGCTTCAGTATATTAACCATTTACCGAAAAATTGAATATTTTGTAGGGGTTAACACACAAATTTTAAGAAAAAAATGAAAAAAATTTAAATATTGTTTTAATGCATATTTGTATCATGAACTAACATATGATTATGGTTAGAGAGGTTTGGAACCTTTGTTGTCTCCGTTTCTCTAGAATAGCGTTTTTATTGGAGTTTGTACAGTAATTTAAGATCATATGAAGTTTTACTAAATTAATTGATGAAAAATAGAATGATGCTCATGTAGCATGACATAGAGTTTATAATACATTAATATAAATGTAGAATGTGGTTAGAAATTTTAAAACAACACTGAAGATTATATGCTTTGGTATATTAACCATTTACCGAAAAATTGAATGTTTTATAGGGGTTAACACACAAGTTTTGAGAAAAAAATAAAAATTTTGTTTTTATGCATTTTGTATCATGAACTAACATATGATTATGGTTAGAGAGGTTTGGAACCTTTGTTGTCTCCGTTTCTCTAGATTAGCGATTTTATTGGGGGGTTTTGTCCACTAGTTTAAAGAGCTTATGAAATTTACTAAATTAATTGATAAAAAATAGAACGATGACCATGTATCATGAAATATAGTTTAGAATACATTAATACAAATGTATAATGTGGTTGGAAATTTTAAAAGAACAGTTAAGATTATATGCTTCAGTATATTAACCATTTACCGAAAAATTGAATTTTTTGTTGAGGTTAACACACAAATTTTGAGAAATATTCCAAAAAAATGAAAATATCGTTATACTGCATATTTGTATCATGAACTAACATATGATGATAGTTAGAGAGGTTTGGAACTTTTGTTATCTTCGTTTTTCTAGAATAGCGATTTTATTGGGGTTTGTCCACTGATTTAAGAGCATATGAAGTTTTACTAAATTAATTGATAAAAAATAAAACAATGCCCATGTATCATGAAATAGAGTTTAGAATACATTAATACAAATATATAATGTGGTTAGAAATTTTAAAACAACACTAAAGATTACATGCTTCGGTATATTAACCATTTACCAAAAAACTGAATATTTTGTAGGGGTTTACACACAAATTTTGAAAAAAATTCAAAATAATGAAAATATTGTTTTAATGCATATTTGTATCATGAACTAACATATTATGATGTTTAGAGAGGTTTGGAACCTTTGTTGTCTTTGTTTCTCTAGAATAGCGATTTTATTGGGGTTTGTCAATTGAAATAGGGAGTATATGAAATTTTATTAAATTAATTGATAAAAAATAGAACGATGTCCATGTACCATGAAATAGAATTTAGAATAAATTAATACAAATGTTGAATGTGGTTAGAAATTTTAAAACAATACTAAAGATTATATATTTTGGTATATTAACCATTTACTGAAAAACTGAATAATTTGTAGGGGTTAACACCCACATTTTGAGAAAAAATTCAAAAATATAAAAATATTATTTTAAGGAATATTTGTATCACGAACAAACATATGATGATGGTTAGAGAGGTTTAGAACCTTTGTTGTCTCTGTTTCTCTAGAATAGCGATTTTATTGGGCTTTGTCCATTGATTTAGGGAGCATATGAAGTTTTACTAAATTAATTGATAAAAAATATAACGATGCCCATGTATCATGAAATAGAATTTAGAATAAATTAATACAAATGTCGAATGTGGTTATAAATAATAAAACAATACTAAAGATTATATGCTTTGGTATATTAACCATTTACCGAAAAACTGAATATTTTGTAGGGGTTAACACCCAAATTTTGAGAAAATTTGAAAAATATAAAAATATTGTTTTAGGGAATATTCTTATCATGTAAAATTATATGAAGTATATGAAGTTTTACTTAATTAATTGAACTAGAATAGCGATTTTAATGGGGTTTGTCAATTGAAATAGGGAGTATATGAAATTTTACTAAATTAATTGAAAAAAATAGAACGATGTCCATGTACCATGAAATAGAGTTTAGAACAAATTAATACAAATGTTGAATGTGGTTAGAAATTTTAAAACAATACTAAAGATTATATACTTTGGTATATTTAACCATTTACTGAAAAATTGAATAATTTGTAGGGGTTAACACCCAAATTTTGAGAAAAAAATTCAAAAATATAAAAATATTATTTTAAGGAATATTTGTATCATGAACAAACATATGATGATTGTTAGAGAGGTTTGGAACCTTTGTTTTCTCTATTTATCTAGAATAGCGATTTTGTTGGGGTTTGTCCACTAATTTAGGGAGCATATGAAGTTTTAGTAAATTAATTGATAAAAAAAGTAGAACGATGCCCATGTACCGTGAAATTGAGTTTAGAATACATTAATACAAATGTAGAATGTGGTTAGAAATTTTAAAACAACACTAAATATTATATTCTTCGGTTTATTAACCATATACCAAAAAACTGAATATTTTAGAAGGGTTAACACACAAATTTTGAGAAAAATCAGAAAAAAATGAAATTATTGTTTTAATGCATATTTGTATCATGAACTAACATATGATGATGGTTAGAAAGGTTTGGAACCTTTGTTGTCTATGTTTCTCTAGAATAGCGATTTTATCGGGGTTTGTCCACTGATTTAGGGAGCACATGAAGTTTTATTAAATTAATTGATAAAAAATAGAATAATGCTCTTATACCATGAAAGAGAGTTTATAATACATTAATGCAAATTTAGAATATGGTTAGAAATTTTAAAACAACACTAAAAATTATAGGCTTCGGTATATTAACCATTTACCGAACAAATTGAATATTTTGTAGGGGTTAACACACAAATTTTGAGAAAAAATAAAAAAGGAAAATATTGTTTTAATGAATATTTTTATCATGAACTAACATATGATGATGGTTATAACTGTTGGTAACCTTTGTTGTCTCTTTTTTTCTAGAATAGTGATTTTTGTTGGGGTTTGTTCATTGATTTAGGGAGCATATGAAGTTTTACTAAATTAATTGATAAAAAATAGAAAAATGTTCATATACATGAAGGAGAGTTTATAATACATTAATACAAATTTAGAATATGGTTAAAAATTTTAAAACTGCACTAAAGATTATAGGCTTCAGTATATTAACCATTCACTAAAAAGCTGAATATTTTGTAGGTTTTGTTAACACACAGATTTTAAGAAAATCAAAAAAATGAAATATTGTTTTAATGCATAGTTTTATCATGAACTAACATATGATGATTGTTAAGAGGTTTAGAATATTTGTTGTCTCCGTTTCTCTAGAATAGCGATTTTATTGGGTTTGTCCTCTCATTTAGAGAGCATATGAAGTTTTATTAAATTAATTGATTAAAAAAATAAAACGATGCTCATGTACCATGAATGAGAGTTTTGAATACATTAATACAAATATAGAGTGTGGTTATAAATTTTAATACAACACTAAAGATTATAGGCTTTAGAATATTAACTATTTACCATAAAAGTGAATATTTTGTAAGGGTTAACACATAGATTTTGAGAATAATTTTAAAAATATGACAATATTGTTTTAATGTATAGTTGTATTATTAAATAACATATGATGATTCTCAGAGAGGTTTGAAACCTTTGTTGTATCCGTTTCTCTAGAATAACGATTTTATTGTGGTTAGTCAACTAATTTAGGGAGCACATGAAGTTTTACTAAATTAATTAATAAAAAAATAGAACGATGCCCATGTACCATGAAAGAGTGTTTAAAATACATTAATACAAATGTAGAATATGGTTAAAAAATTTAAAACAACACTGAAGATTATAAGCTTCAGTATATTAACCGTTCACCGAAATACTAAATATTTTGTAGGGGTTAACGCATAGATTTTGAGAAACAAAAATGACAATATTGTGTTAATGCGTAATTGTATGATGAAATAACATATGATGATGGTCAGAGAGGTTTGGAACCTTTGTTGTCTCTGTTTCTCTAGAATAGCGATTTTATTGTGGTTTATCAACTGATTTAGGGAGTGTATGAAGTTTTACTTAATTAATTGATAAAAAAAAATAGAACGATGCCCATGTTCCATGAAATATAGTTTAGAATACATTTATACAAATGTAGAATGTGGTTAGAAATTTTCAAATAACACTTAAGATTATAGGTTTCATTATATTATCCAGTTACCGAAAAACTAAATATTTTGTAGAGGTTAACACATAAATTTTGAGAAAATTTCAAAAAATATGATAATATTGTTTTAATTCATAGTTTTATCATGAACTAACATATGATGATAGGCAAAAGGGTTTTGAACCTTTGTTGTCTCTGTTTCTCTAGAATAGTGATTTTATTGTGGTTTATCCACTGATTTAGGGAATGAAGTTTTACTAAATTAATTAATAAAGAAATAAAATGATACCAATGTACCGTGAAAGAGAGTTTAGAATACATTAATACAAATGTATAATGTGGTTAGAAATTTCAAAACAACACTAAAGATTATAGGCTTCAGTATATTAACCATTTACCGGAAAAACTGAATATTTTATAGGGGTTATAACACATAGATTTTGAGAAAAAAATTGAAAAATATAACAATATTTTTTTAATGCATAGTTGTATCATGAACTAACATATGATGATGGTCAGAGAAGTTTGAAACCTTTGTTGTCTTCGTTTCTTTAGAATAACGATTTTATTGTTGTTTGAAACCCTAAGCCCAGACTCAAAAAAGTCCTACAGAGTCGACACATGTGTTGAACACGGAGAAACTGGGAGACACGTGTTGACTCATATCCACCGACTCCACGACTGGAGAGTCATCGCCGGAACAACTCGACGTTGATCCACTGGACACACCGGAAACAGGACGTCAACGAGAAGAAACCGTCGAGATAATTCTAGCAATGACAAGCCAAACCAAAACCTTTGTCGCCAGCACCAGAAACAGGTGAGCCTCCAATCGACCCAAGTCGAGAGCAAACCTTAACACCAGAGCCACATAAAACGCCAAAGGATGGAGACACGAAACTTAGCTTCAGAATAGAAGAACCAATCGAACACAACCGCAACCAAACAATCAATTTTCCTAAAAGTAGTGACAGACATCTTTAAAGATAGATGGAAGTCCGAATTATATGCCCTAAATTACGGAAAGGATCACTCAGCCGGACTAAGGGGATAAACTCGCTAAAAGGGAGAACTGGTGGATTGAATGGTGACACAAGAGGGGCGGAGAGTCTCTTGATACTACCAAGCTTTGATTGTTTCTTGATATGACGCACAAGTCCAACAAAGGAAGTAATGGTGAAACGAAGGGTCGCACAGCAGATGCGGAAGGCTGTTGATATTCCCAAAGCCAATTTGTTGCCGGATATGACGCACCGATCCAACCAGAAGCAGTCTCGATCCGTTGCTTGATATGACGCACAAGTCCAACGGAAAAGAGGTGTTTACTTGGAGCTAACCACACCAAGAAACGAGAAGTGAGAATCCATCTCAAGGTTCCAAAAATAATAATCAAAGCTTATTTTATTTCATTGATCAAATGGCCTTTATATAATAGGCAAAGCATACAAAAAGATGGAATATAAAAGACTAGTCAAACATAGAAATTAACAACTTATAAAAACAAGAAAGACTTGACCAAAGACCTTGAATTGACCAAAAATCATAAATGTCTTGACTTGACCGAAATTGGAAGATTGTGGTCGCCAAACTCTTCGGCTGATCTCGTGCTTCTGAATGGTTGACGGTCTCTGAATTGCCGTCAGATTGATATATTATTCGACCATGACTTGTATTTTCTTGTTGGGCCCTTCTTTCTTTGGGTTTCTTGATTTGTTTCTGTTGTTGATTTGGGGCGCATCACTGAAGATGCAACATCCTTGACCAAGGAGAGGAACCGTCAATCGATTGTGGAAAGTGGAGAATGATTGGATTAAAGAGAAGCAGGAAGCAAAAAACAACTAGATCTAGAAAAAAAACCGGAGAGAAGCCGCTATCTACAACAGACAGGAAGGTAGAAACGGAGCCAAAAGCCGACAATTACACAGGAGTCTCTGATATGTCGCCGGAGTCAAAAACCAACGGCTTTCCAATAGAAAGAACCGTCGTTGGAGACATAAACTAGCCAAAGGTGATTAAGGATCCACCTATGCCGGAACAGATTCTCGATCAACAAGAATCAAACCACCCGAATCCACCGGCGAGACTCAGGTTTCGACTCTCTCTCTCTCTGAAAAATTTGAGAGAGATAAGAGAGAGAGAGAGAGGGACAATATTGTTTTAGTGAATAGTTTTATCAAGAACTGGTGAAAGAGGTTTTAGACGAGAATATGATAAGTAGAGTGTAAAATAAAAAGGGCCTAACTTGAAAGATTTTAGATGAATGGGAGTGCAATAGAATTTCCCATGTGTAAAGGCCCACACAAAGAGCCCTACGTGAAAACCGGGTTTGGACTAGCATCATCAACGGTTTAGGTTCGACTCGATTCGATTCGGGTTAATAATTATCTTGTTCCACTCACTCAAGACTCACTCACTCTCTCTCCACTATTATATATCATCCGCGGCTATGAAAGTAAAGTTGTTTGGGTTTCATCAGAGTTTTGATAAATCGGAACAGAGAAGATGGCTCATCGAATCGTCCTGTTTGTGATCTTGTTGGTTTCTCTTTCAGGTTTGATTCGATTCGATTCGATTCTCTTTCTTTCTTTTTTGTGATGCGTAAAGTTGATTTTTTTTTTGTTTTTGTTTCTGCAGAAGTTGAGCCTGTTTCGTTCAAGATCACCAATCGTTGCCGGAACACCATCTGGCCCGGTTTTCTCTCCGGCGCCACCTCACCCCCTCTCCCCACTACTGGCTTTCGCCTCTCCCGTGGAAAATCCAAGTCCGTCACAATTCCGGCGTCGTGGTCCGGTCGTCTCTGGGCTCGAACCTTGTGCTCCCAAGATCCCAGCTCCGGCTCTTTCTCCTGCTTAACCGCTGACTGCGGCTCCGGTAAGGTCGAGTGTTCGGGCTCCGGAGCTAAACCTCCCGCAACGCTCGCCGAGTTCACCCTCAACGGCACCGGGGGACTAGACTTCTACGACGTCAGTCTCGTCGACGGCTACAACCTCCCGGTGCTAATCTTGCCCAAGAAAATCGTCCTTGGAGGATGCGGAGCCACCGGGTGTCTCGTTGACTTGAACGGCGCCTGTCCCAGAGACCTTAAGCTGGTGGCACGTGGCAGAAGGGGCGGCGTGGCCTGCCGCAGCGCCTGCGAGGCCTTCGGAGACCCGCGGTATTGCTGCAGCGATGCTTACGCCACGCCTGACACGTGTCAGCCTTCGGTATACTCGCTCTTCTTCAAGCACGCTTGTCCACGCGCCTACAGCTACGCGTATGACGACAAGACGAGCACCTACACTTGCGCCACCGGAGCAGACTACGTCATCATCTTCTGTCCGCCGCCGTATACAAGGTGAGATGAGATGGTTTACTACTCAACTTTAGCTAATACTAATAAGTGGAGTCGGGATGATTGATTGATGGGGGGGGTGGGTATCAAATGAATACTTGGCGTTTACAACAGACAACTGTGTTGAGATTGTGTGTAATCAACTTAGCTTACCAAGTGCTGATTAAAAATTGTACTAAAAGGTAATATGAGAGGAGCTTAGCAAGTAGTAGTATTTGATTTTATGAGTTGTGTTTTTATGCAGCGAGAAGCTGTTAGGATCGAGGAAAGACGGGGCGACACTTCCGCTAGTAAACAAGAGCATGATACATTTGCAGTAGCTCCTCTTCTCATTCTTCTTTCAGGGCAGCAGATAGGATACCAAAAAAATTTATGTATAGAAAACGCCGCCGTCAAATGTGATACAACTACTACTAGTAGTACGGTAGACAAATTGTAAATGTTCTAATACTCTTATTTTGCCCCCATTCCTTTCTTGTTTCAGAAATAGTATGCTCTTACGTAGTTGTGTAGAAAAAATGTGTATTTTTGGACTTTTCCCAAATAATGCTGTTAATGCACAGAAGCAGATGAAACCAAAATTTAAAAAAAAAAAAAAAAAAAGCACAAGTCCTCGAGGTGATTTTCGGCTTTCATCATCTGCTTCTTCCTGATTTTTGAGTATTATAGATTGATTCGTGGATCGGATGTGGTGCGTAGGCGACAATGATATGCATCGACAACTCAGAGTGGATGAGAAACGGAGATTATTCACCCTCTAGGTTGCAGGCTCAAACCGAAGCTGGCTGTCAATCTTCTCTGAGCTTTTGAATTGTCCTAGGGGCAATTAGGAACACAATATCTGCTCGAAGGACCAGGAAACAATTCAAGCACTGAATGGCTTTTTGGCTGGTTTAGCAAATCGCCTTGTTCTCTCTTCAAATTTGTTAGCATGTTTTTGCCTTGCTAGCAAAGCTTAGTTTATAATCGTGCTTTTGCCTCAACCAGCATTGGAAGTTCTTACAACTTGTGGCAGCTCAACGGAATCAAGATCCCCTGGATAAGGAGTCCAGAGCCCAAAGCCGCCTCGGCTCTCCTTCAAACACTCTCCTTTCCCTTTGAGTTCCTTGACACTCTTGACCCACTCGATCTTAGAGGAATGTTGTCGGATGTGAGGGAAAGAGAGAGTTGTATTCACATCACAGTTGTGAAACATGAACACCTTGAAGGCTCATTTTAGTCTGTCCACTACGTACCCAAAGCTAAGCTGGTCCCTGGGTGTACCTCGTTGAACCACAGGCAGCTGAAGAGATTGGTCATTGCAGTGTGTTCTCTTATTATCACCGCTCCCTCTGGAACATGTGTGTGTAAAAACAAGAGAAAGGACTTAGCATAATTATTAACAAGGAGACATTGTTTTATTTATGTTAATTACTACTAATTAACAGTAGTAATTAAGATTTTGGGGACTTTGCCGTTCCTCTTAGCCTAGGTTCATCATAAGGAGGAGTTTTGAGTAGAATAAGACGCCAAATGCCGACCTTATCAGGGTTGTAGGCAACGGGAATGGGAAAAAGAAAGCTGTTGGAATAAGCAAGCAAAGCAGTCTAGTGGGAGAGAAGAAGAAGAAGGCATCATCATCATCTGTCTCACTCAGCCGCAATAGAAATATCCATTACTAACTCAAACAATTCATGGATCCACCTAATTCTCAGACTCGAGGGAGGAGAGCTCTCTGACCTTTAGATTGAGCGTTTGAATTGGCGGGAATCACTCTTCATTCAGTTTGAATCATGCCATAATCTGAGAGAGAAGAAGAAGGAACTCTTTTAGCTTGGTTTACTCATTTGTTTTTCTTAATTCACAATACCGGACCGGACCAGACCGGTTATTAACAACCGAGAGAGGGCGTATAAAAAGCATCGTCCTCCTCCTCGGATGGAGCTAGGGTTTAACTAACAGAAGAGAAGATGGAGGGGGAGTTGGTGGAGGCAGATATAGTGGTTCCGATGCATCTGAGCTTTAAGAAGACACAGGCCTATGAAAAGTACCCAAAGGGCCAGTCTCGAGGAAGGTGGAAACATCTCAAGCAGATCCTCCAAGCTGACCCTGATCATCATCCCTTTTGTATCTCTCTCTCTCTCTCGATTCAGAAAAATTAAAATACTTCTCCTCCTCCTCTTCACTATAATCAATCTTTCTTTCGTGTGCAGATATCAACATCGAGTCGCCTCCATCCACTCAACCATGCAAGAGAATTTGCGATGTCACTGGATTCGAGGTATTTATTTCTAATTTATTTCTGATTTTCGACCTTTTCTTTAGTTTGATCATCTCTTGGTTTGGTTTGGTGACAGGCGCCATATGTAGACCCCAGAACAAACCTCCGCTATGCAAATGCTCATGTTTTCAAGACTCTAAGGTCACTCTCCACCCACCAAGTCCACCACTATCTCTCCATTCGCAATGCCGCTCCTCTTCTCAAGTAGCCCCATGTCCTGTTTTTACTTGTAATATGTATTGTGGTAGATATTTTTATGTCCCTCAAAGTTACTGATTTTTTTTTGGGGTCAATCTTTAACATACTAACAGTCTCGTACAACAACAACAAATTCTTAAGAGTTTTGAGTATGGGGTGTATATAATAACTTACAAAATCAATTGAATACCAGCTAACAATTATAATACCATATGCACAGCCATGTTTGTATGTTATTCAATGATGTGTTGTTGCACTTCTCCTCAGTGCTGCAAAGATACCCCCTCCTCCTCTTGATGCGTTTTTCCTCTCCTCCCCCTCTTCTCCTACCTACACACACACACACACATTCACTTCAATTACTCTCTCTCTATTCAATCCACTTTCATAACCATTTCTTTCTCTTACTTACTTCCTTGGCTATCTCTTCTAGCTTCTCTTTGATCTCTGCGAAGTCTGGTCTCAGGCTTGGATCCTTCTCCCACAATCTCTCCATTAGCTCTCTCATTTTCGGATGCGTCTTCTTCGGTATTTTCGGCCTTAATCCCTGTTTTCCCACCCACAACACAGCCCCCTTTTTAGCTATCTGCGTTTCCAAGCAAACAAATGAAAACAGGCAATTTACCTTTTGGACCACCCCTACGGCTGCCTGCAATGGCGTCATGTATTCATAAGGAAGCTGCCGTTACATAAAAAACATCACTAACGTTAGTTATACTGTCACCTTCCTTTGCAAGACTTTATTTTTCTCAAGACAAAAGTCGCCCAATTACCTTGCCAGTCAACAACTCCCATAGCACAATCCCGTAGCTGAAAACGTCTGCCTTGTGATCATATGGCTTGTGTTCTATCACCTGGATTTCCACCAAATTTTTATTGTCTCAGAAGTCAGAACCAACCACACAAGCTACTTACTAGTCATCTCATAATAGCTAACCGATTTTGAAATAATCCTAATCATCGGAGACATTGGCTGAGCTAACTTTCATAAGCTACTGACATACTAAACTATACAAACAGTATCAAAGGACATCTCACTACCATACCTCCGGAGCCATCCACCGATATGTTCCAGTTTCAGCTGTCATAACTCCAGTTTGTGCTTTTACTCTAGCCACCCCAAAATCTGCAACCTTAACAACCTGTACCAACAGACAAAACAAAAATCCACACACCAATATGAATCTGCAACTGTGTACTAAAAAGAACATGATGACAAGCAGCATCCTGTAGAACTCATGCTCTAGGATATAGCATATGTGATGCAGGCAAAATATCTTTATTTGAACATTTACATAGAGTAGAGTTTCAACCAAAGTATGCAAGCTCCGCCCAAATGCCAATTCACACTAAGATGAGAGTGTTACCTCATTTTCGTCCATTAGAAGGTTGGCAGCCTTCAAATCTCTGTGAATTATGTTATTTTGGTGTAAGTAGTTCATCCCTTTGCAAATATCTATAGCTACTTTAAACAAAGCTGGAAGCTTAAACACGCCCTTTTGCTTGTGTAGATAGTCATATACACTTCCACCGGGCATGAACTCTAATTAAATAACAAAGAGAGTAACGAAAAAATAAGTATAAATAATAAGCCTAGAACAAAATTATATCAAGTATAGTAATGCACATAAATAGGTTCACTGTGGCATACCTGTAACAATACAGAGATGTGGAGGCTTGGTGCAAGCACCAATGAACTGAACAACGTTTTTGTGCCTAACTTTCCTGAAAATGAAAAGATTTGGAATGATATCTTACGAGTCTAAGATGATATTTTTTTTATCAACACATAAGTTCACAGCGTGCCCAAGACAGGAAGGCACACAAACCTCATAATAAAGACTTCTTGGGAAAACTCTTTCTCTAGCTCAGAATCTAGACGCTCTGGCTTGAGGATTTTGATAGCAACTTCCTGGCTTAAGTATGTACCTTTATACCTGAATAATACAAGATAGATTTGAGCATCTTAAAATGACAAAATGTATTTAATAGGTGGAACCGACTTACAGATTTCCGTAAGAACCAGATGCTATCTTATGCCCGAATTTTAATTGTGTAAGGTTGATTTCCCAAACATCAGTTCCATCAGTGGGTATTACGACATGATCTTTCGCTGTCCCGTTTTGCTTTTCAGGAGAGAAGGATTGCTGCATAGGCCAGCTTTGGTCCTGCAACTGAGTGTAATGAAATTCATTAATAACACACAACACGACATGACATTATTGTGAGATGTTGAGAAAGTGTACAGAGCTACCAACTCTATTTCATTAGGAATTAAGTGATTGGAAAGAAAGCGTAGTCCATAAATCACCAGTCTGCATATTGCACGAAAGTATTAAATTACCTCAATCTTTGCTGCTTCTGTCTCCAATGCCATTCTAAGTCTGTCTACTTCCTGAATAATTAAAAAAAGGTAGCATACCAGCTTATTGACTAGGAAGCTTTCTTCATATAAGTTTGTTTTTTTTTTCTTTTCAAGTTGCATTTCAGCTACTAAATCACTAAACGATTGAAAAAATAAAGCAAAGGTAAAAGGGTTTCGTAAAATGAAAGAACAACTTGCAATAGAGAAAGAAAAAGGAGAGGGGAAACAAGAGAAGGTACCTCGTACCAACCATCAACGACAAAAACATCGAGTGAGAAGCCATCGGTTGTAGAAAAAACATGCGCCTCTTGAATATTCAGCCCAAGCTCAGCAAGCAATGCAGTTAACTGCATCGTTTACGCTGGCTTAGTAACGCAGTGATGAATCAAAATATATTTCAAAGTAAGTCATATATATTCATAGGTATTACTGTAATTGCAAAATACGAATATTCAAATTGATGACATCAATACTCAGACATACTTATTCCAACTACATACCATATTTTAAAAAGTATTTGGGAGGAAGAACAATAAAAGTATCCCAATTTTCAAGCATTGCGGAAAGAAGAAAAGAAAAGCCGAAGACGTGTAATGCAGGATTACATAATGCAATATAGATTCCATGTGAGAATCTTACCTGCAAAAGGAGTTTAGGTTTGTCTAGTGTGGAAAAGGTGATCTCATGCAGGGGACTGCAACAAAGAGGGGGAGTTAGGAGTTGAATAGTGCCACAAGGAAAGAGTAGAAGAGTAGCAAAACATACCGGGAATAGAGAGAATTGTTACGCACAGAGTTGTCGCCCTCATCGTGGTCATGGGCAGCAAGTGCAAGGGCAAGTGCTTCGAGATTGGGAGATGAACCAAAGGCAGGCGGAGGATGAATGCTGGAAAGTGGAAAAGCAGAGGTTAGTTGCTTTGCTTTGTTTGAAAGAGAATGAAGAATTGGTTGGTTGGTCACCTGGCAGGAGAAGAAGTTGTTTCATTGGTAAGAGAGTCCGAGTCAGCTGGAGGTTGTTGAACCTAAGATGAGAGAGTCACCAAACATTCAATAAAAGACAAGTAAGAAAGAAGATAAGAAAAGAAAAGGACCTGGACCTGGACGAGACGAACTTGGATAGCAGGCCTCCTGTTATGCGGATCAAGAGCCGAAAGAAGCAATCTCTGGTGCATGACAACGTCTTCAGCCCTCTCTACATTCACATCCAATGCATACCTAATACAAGAATAATCTTTTTTGAGCTGCTCATTTGCCTATACGGAAACATTAATCTCAAAATCTGTTTACCTGGCCGGGAGGCGATTGAAGTGAGCCCAGAGGTCGTCGACGAAACCGGGGAGATCCGTGTCAATATTATCAGATTGACGGAGACGAAGGATGACCTCTTCGAACACCTCCACTTTCATCCGCTCCCGCCGCTCCATGCCCGCCTGCGACATCATCGGTAAGACTCTACTTCCGCAACTCTCCATCACCACCACCATTGAGCAAATTAAACTCAACGATTCCTTTTTTTTAATTTTTTTATAACTGAATCCCCTTTTATGAGATTTGCAAAATCAATTCAAATGCAAAGAGAGAGAGATGATCAATCACTCATAAGTATTGTGGAGGCAGGTCTAATGAGCTTTTATCTCATCTTCCTTGTCTTTTAAACGACGCCGCATCTTACTCATGCCGCCGTGGCCATACTAATCCTTTAATGTTTTAGGGTATTTTTGTCATTTCAAGCAGGCGACTTCTTCTATTTTCTTAATCCCCCATTTTAAAATCGTGATTAAGTAATTAAAGAGGAGATCAAACAAAAACAAAAACAAAAATACATTCCTCCCCTACTGATTACGCCCAAATGTGACCCCACCCCCAACACTTATCCGCCCGGTCCAGGTTCCACCCATTTCCTTTTTACGTTATTTCTCCATCTTTACTTTCCTCTCTCTCAAATAAACACCCCCTTTCTCAAATATACATAACCTTGTTTCATAAGTATCTCCCCTTTTTATATGTACATCATATAATGATATAAACTACCGTCTACAGGGTAAACTACCAACACATCATAACTTCTACACAGGACTTCTTCTACAGCGTCTCTCTAAACTAAGCTCATTTGCATTAAACTGAGGTCTTGCAATGCATTATGCATATATAAGTTGGAAAACATCATCTTCTTATTTTAATTTTGCGGGGCGGCTGACTACTATTAGGATATGATTAAGCAAATACACTCACGTAAACTAGTGGCAAATTACGGGAACACTATATAATGGTATATGTATATTCTTAGTATTTTTTTTTCTTCACGTGTGTAGCCAATATATTTTATGATCTGAAGTTGTGGTGTAATAGACTATAAATACATATATAATTAAATAATACACGTCCATGGCTGCTCACTTCTCAGCTTGTATATGATAAAAATGTCTATATGGTCTCTTATATTAATGCATTCCATATTTTCCATCAAATAATTCGAAGCAACATAGTACTCTAAAACTATAATTAAAGACGCATATTGTATTGACCCAAATTAAAAATATTGTAAAATAAATGGAGACACGTGCAGCTCTGTACATTCTATAGCATTTTCCATACGATTAGGCACCCACTATTATTAAGCAGTTCTTCGCAATATATAATGCAATATTAGCCATGCCGGATGAGGCCTGCCGTATTGGGAGAGTTTAGACGTCGACAAATAAATATTTTCATTTTCATCAGAGATATATATACAGGATACATGAACATGACTACTAGTTTTTTTTTGACGGCGAAAGAATAAATGATCCAGAGTACGATGACTACTAGTTTAAACACCCAAAAAAAGTTCATGAAATGAGATTAGGTCTTTAAAAAAAAAAATAGGTCATGTTGGTGATAAATACGGAAGGAGTTGACCGAGGGTAATAAGATGCGGCAGCCGGAAAAGGAATAAACCGCTTTGACCGGTCATCATTATTAGTAGAAGACTAAATTATTTAGTGTTTCAGTAGGGTCCCAATGTCGATGACGTGGCAGAACATGGCTGTATTTCATCCCACGTGGACTGTTGCCCCTTTACGCTCACCAAAGGTCCTCTTTCAAGCCAGCGAAGCCGCGAATTGTCGTCGTTCTAAAGTAACCATCCACTCTGGTTTTCTTCTTCTCATTGTGTATTATATTATGTTAATGCATCCTGAGTATTGTGCGAGATCGACTAAACTAATGGTGTAAATTATGGTTGCGTGCCAAGTTCATTATACGTAGACATAAATAAAATCATATTGAGCAACAAAATATGGGAGTACATGTGTATAATTAATCTATTCGTTGATCAATTAAGTACCAGATAGATATATTAAAGATTCAACCACTAAACACAATGTCAGATCAGTTATAAAATAATATCACCAAATCATTCGAATATTTAAACACCCTTTTGAATAAGCCCTGTTTTGGTTTACATAAATCATAAAGTTATGTGAGCCAGGTTTATCCAGTTCGTATTACACGATCCATTTTATTGTATACCGGATTCATTGTATCAAAAGAGTATCAAAAGAGTTCGTATTAGTTGATGTATGGAAACTGACAAATCCAGCAAAAGGTGTGATGATAATCCGCATGAAATAGATTGGTGATTTTTGTTTGAGAGAAAGTATACAATGTGGGGGATAACGTACATCTGACTAATACTAAAAGGGATATATAAGGAGTAGGGAGGCTATCCACGTCGACAAAAAAAATCGACCAATAGGAAGTCTGCATTCGGACACGTCAGACACCGCAGAGGAAAGAGAGAGTGGCACGTCAGCTCCCTCTCACGCGTTTAAAATTTACGGATTTGTGTTGTGTTATCGACTAGGCTTGGTTCTTTATGCTTCACTTATGGTTATTTGTGTTGGGCTTTTTCTACTTTTGGCCCATTGCAACCACTTCCCTTCTTCAAGCCGCATCCTGAAACTCTAATATCTTCTTCATCGCGAGATCAAGTAACTGAATCACTATTTATGTTCAATCCATAAACACAACATTTAATCTCATTAAATTCTCTCCCCACTACTCTTCAATTCACCAGAACCTTCGATCTCTTCGGATTCTTCAGGATTTGGATCCTATAAATAAGCTATCAAGGGTTCATTGTACAAAATTTCAGTATAAATCTTCTAACCTTCAAGCGATGAGCAGAACAACTTCAACGAGAAGAAGAATTTATATGGATTTGCGCAGCCATAATTGAAATCAAACAAGACAATCTTAATAATGGGTTTGCCTTATATATTGTGGGATCATAGGAATAAGCTCATCAAGAGAATGTTACCACTAGAATATACAAGAAAATGAATAAAAAGCTAAGAAGATCAAGAACATAATTACCAGACATGGTGATGACAACGATCATGATGTGTACCAAGATGCCTGACGAATAACCAGAACTGCACGATGAACAAGGTTTGACTCTTAAAAAACATAAGCGTTGTGTTTTCTGACATGGTTTTCTGTTAATATCTGGATGGCATAGTGTATACTTACAGCACGTAACGGGTCACCCGTAGTCATTGAGTCATCCGGAGAAGCTATTGTTCCGGCATGAGAGTTCGTTCCACCAGAGACAAAAGTTTGTCTGGTCATGTCTTCAGATTATAGCAAACCCGATGAAACTGAGCCATTAGGAGAACACTTTTATGTACACGAGGCTGTGTTATACATGACAGATATTTCAGAGAGGGACGAGAAGAGACCTGAAGACATCAAGGATCGTCTCGGTTACGTTCAATTGGTGAGGGGAGGTTCTTGAGAGACGCGCTTCCTTGAGAGTTTCATGGATCGTTACGCTTTTTGACGCGAGCTTATGCCAGAAAGTAGATTCTTGGGATCAGAGTGAAGAGATTGTTGTCTAGATTCAGCGTCTACAAACGAGTGAGACCGGTGAGATCAAGAATCGAACCAGAAATCTGATACTCAAAGACTCCAACATAGTCAAATCCGTGAGGTTGTGAAGATCAGGAGTTCCACGAATCTCTTTTGTTTTAGGCCAAATCATCGTAACCAGGTTGCTTCCATCCCATTCAACAGTTTCCCATTAACAAGTGGCAGGTTCAGACACCGTTCTGCTAAAAACGAAACCTATAAGGCTATATGTGAAAGAAAGAAACAGAAGATACGCATATGAGATTTCGTAACTTTTTTAGGAACTTTCTTAACAAAAGTGATAGGGAAAGTCAAGTTTGAAACAGTCGTCACTTTGAAAATTGGATTTATTTTTTTCTTAGAATTTTAAGGTGGTGTTGAAGTAGAAGAAGAAAGGCTTTTCTTTTACAGGAAACGAGGACAAAAAGAAAAAAAATGGATTTGGCCGAGGTAGTAGAAGATAAAAAGAGAGAGAGAGAGGAGACTAGAAAATGAAGTAGGATAAATCTGTAAATTTTATTCACATTTTCTTACCTTGACAGTTGTAATAGGGTGAAGTTAATGTGTGGACTAATAACAATTACTGTTCAATAAAAAAATCGTCAGTGTCATTTCTTGACTTCTACCATATGTTCAACTATTTGTATACGTCCACTATGTCAAACAAACAAACATTTTGTGTTATGCATACTACTATATTGAAATAAACTCATCATCAAGCTTCTCTAAAACTAGCGGCTCCATCAGCTATTCACATCTAACAAAGAAAAAAAAACCTTCAACATAGAAAGCACCTACAACAGTATAGTTCAATTAAAAATCTTATTTGATGACTAATTTTCTTTGTTTAATAACATAAATGGCAATTATCCCGCCCGTAGGGCGGACTAACCACTAATATCAATAACTCGTATATATAAAGGTTGTAGGATATGATGTATGCATCATTACATTGGATAAGATGGCCACCGATTAAAAGTGGAAAGAGTTTTAAAGAAAGAAGATAAGACTTTGGCTTTGATCTTAATTGAGAAACTAGACTAATAAAACAATTTTATAAGAGTAAGAGTTGGCAATGTCGTCTAAACATCAGAAGACACTTTCCTTTGTTAGACATCAACAGCAACAAGTATGTACACTTGTTCTTTCCTTTTTTACCGTCTGAGTTTGCATATATTGATTCCACACCATTACAAAGAATGGTTCTTAAAGTTCACACATACCGCAATACAGCAATACTCATCACAACTATCACAACGAAATATGGACTACAAACTCCAAAACACACCATATGCTAATTCTTTCATTAACAAATAGATCATCCAACCAAGATGGACAAGATCCATTTTGGAAAACACTTTGAACATAGGTACACTTGTTCAAACAAAATATAATCTACCAGTTAATTCATACTTAAACACGCACAATTTTGACGTGGCTAACAAATAATATGATACACGTAGATAACAGATAAAGCCCAAAACGCAAAGAAAACAGGCCCATCAATATTCAGACATGAAGGAGGAAGTCTCGGTGAGCAGCGTAGTCAACGAAACTGTAGAGAGGAGCAACGGATGCGTCTCCATACTTGTCAAACACTTGCAGCTCCTTCTTGGCCTTTACACTAAGCTCATCTGCCATTTCCATTGCCCTCTCGGAACCAAAGACTCCCGCATAGCTCTTCTTCTTCTTCTTCTTCTTGTCGTCGTCTCTGATGTCATCCACCACCTGATACAGCATCCCAACAGCTCTGCCGTACAATCTGAGACTCTGAAGCTCATCGTCAGTGGCACCACCCAAGAGACCTCCACAGACGGCAGAGCACTCCCCCATGGCTCCGAATTTCTTCTCCTGAGCAAAGGAAATAGGAAAGGGGCCTCCTTCGAGATCAACGTACTGCCCTGCAGCCATGCCGGTGGAGCCGACGGTGCGGGCAATCTCGGAGATGAGACGGAGGATGGTGGATCGGGGAACAAGGTGGGGAGGGGTGAGAGAGACAATGTGCTGGAAGCCGAGCGGGAAGAGGGCATCACCAGCCAGAATGGCCATGTCAGCGCCGAAGACAGTGTGGTTAGATGGCTTTCCTCTGCGGACAGGATCATCGTCCATACAGGGGAGGTCATCGTGAATCAGCGAAGCCGCGTGGACCTGATTAGGATTATTCCATTACAACAACAACAAAAATCAAATTTTGTTTTTTTTTTCCAACCAAGAGGAGCCAAGAAGAGGGTTTCTAAATTGCAAAGAGAGAGAGAGAGAGAGGAACCATTTCAAGGGCACATGCGGTGGGGAAAGCGGCGAGTCGATCGCCACCGAAGAGCTCGCAGGCGGCCACGCACATTACAGGAGGGGCACGCTTGGCGCCTTTAGCGAGGACTGAGTATCTCATCGCCTCATAGATCCCTGCAGGGTACTTGACTGGTATCGCTTCGTCCAGCTTCTGGTTGATCTCCGTTATTAGGGTTGTCCAATACGTCCTCAGATCGAAGTTATTGGACGATGATGATCGAATTGCTTGTTTCATGCGCATACGACAGGGTTTCTCGGGAACATGCCCACCAAATCGGAGAGGAGTCGCTGAAGCGCTTAATAGCATCGCGTCGCCGGATCTATCTATCCTCTCTCTCTCGCCGGATCTATACAGTGTTTAAACTTGTTGGCAATTTTTTTATTTTTTTTAATTTGAATGCTAGTAAAAGTGGGCCGAATCGGAAGATGGGCTTACAACAAAAGAATGAGCATAAGAAGGCTAGTTTGGGTTTTAGTAACGCCGCTTGGTTACCGATCTAGCGAATATTCAGAAGGTTTCATTGCCTTCGCTATTTTAACAAACAAAGGAACAATAAGAACCCCGGTAGGGAAATCGTGATCTAATTATGAGTCACAAGGACTTCTTTGTTAGTGGAAAATGAGTTGTTATGATAGAGTTTATGATATATATAAGTTCAGACAAAAAGAGTTGTTATAATCGTAAACGTAATCTTTCTTTTTAGTTCTTCTCGCATTTGCTCTCTTTTTCTTTCAACTCCAACAAAAGAAGAAAAGGGAATATTATTATGATACAACGTGTGTAAAGCAAAGGGCAAGTGACGAAAAGGTGAAAACGGAAGAAAGAAAGTGAAGTTTAGGGTTTGGAATGTTAGCATGCCATACATACAAGACTTTGGCATTTGTACCCCTATCTTCCCCCACCTACAAGCCATTCCTTTTATTTTTGGTTCTTATCTCTCTCTCCGACCCTAAATTGACTACATATTTGTTTAAAATGTACTGGTTCAGTTCTGATTACAAAAATAAAACAACAAACATGGTTATTGGTCAGATTTTCTCAGTTTACTTAAGATAACAGATGTTGCCTAAAGAGAGAGAGAGATAATAATAAGAAATCAGGAGAAATGGTAACCAATGGCGAAGTGAACAGCTGGGGGCACAGCTGTGATGCAAAGAGTAGGCACGTCATCCACCCATATTAACACTAGGAAATGGCCCTTTGTTTATTTGATGATAAATAATAATACTAAATATGATGAGTGACCTGAAAAGGAGGAGAAGAATAAGATATATGTTTTACACAAAACTTGAAGATGATGTGAATGTCAAAGAATATTAGAGTATGTATTCCACAAAACGTGTGCTTGAGTAAATTGTGAGGATAGTAGGCACGCCAGGTCACCCTGCTTGCTTCTCCATTCTAACATACGACTTGTCAGTGTGTTGCGAGGCTGAGCTGGCAACCACTTCCTTCTTCTTCTTCATTATATATATATATATATATATTCACACTAGCTTTCCTCTTCTCATCGCATCCCTTATAAATTTTTATCTCAGAAACGTGAAGCAGAGGAAATACAAAATGGGACTCTGCCGCTTTCTCTTCTTCGTCGTTGTTGTGCTGCTTTTCTCCTCCTCTTCCTCAGTTGACGCCTGCGACCGATGTCCTCACCACTCTAAGGCTGCTTTTTTCTCCTCCGCATCTGCCCTATCCTGTATCCACTCTCTCTTTCTTATTGTTTTATACTCTCTCTTTTTTGTTTTTGTTTTTGTTTTCTCATCCATTGCCTTGCCTTGCAGCCGGAGCTTGTTCTTATGGTTCCATGGCTACGGCTTTCTTCGCCGGTCACATCGCCGCCGCCGTTCCTTCCATCTACAAAGACGGCGCTGGCTGCGGTGCTTGCTTTCAGGTCAGATGCCACAACCCCACTCTTTGCAGCACCAAAGGAACCACGGTGATGGTCACCGACCTCAACATGAGCAACCAGACCGATCTCGTCCTCAGCAGCAGAGCCTTCAGGGCCATGGCTAAACCGGTTGTCGGGGCTGACACAGATCTTCTCAGACAAGGCATCGTCGACGTTGAATACCACAGGTTCATCATCATACAAAGACACTTCTTTTTATTTTTTTTGCTTTGGTAATACAGTAAAAGTAATGGGACAAAAAAAACTGAAAAAAACAGAGTTCCTTGCGACTACGGAAACAAGAAGATGTTGAATGTTAGAGTTGAAGAATCAAGCAAAAAACCATACTACTTGGCTATAAAGCTCTTGTACCAAGGAGGCCAAACCGAAGTCGTAGCCATCGACATTGCTCAGGTTGGTTCCTCCAACTGGAGTTACATGACCCGAAGCCACGGCGCCGTATGGGTCACTGACAATGTACCCACCGGACCTCTTCAGTTCAGGTTCGTGGTGACAGCTGGCTACGACGGAAAAATGCTCTGGTCTAAGAAGGTTCTTCCTGCCAACTGGGAAGCCGGCAAGACCTACGACGCCGGCGTTCAGATCACCGACATTGCTCAGGAAGGTTGTGATCCATGCGACGATCACATCTGGAACTGACTGATTTACTCTCCTTTTTTCTTTTCTTTTCTTAGAAGCATATGTATAATTATAAATAATCAAGCATATTCATTATTAAGTGAGTTTGTACCAGAACTATTACGAAACAAGAGAACTAAGAAAGATTTTTAAAAGGGTGATGGACATATGTATGTGCAAAGGAGGTCTTACACATGACCACCATTCTTTCTACCGGTAACCAAGTTATATGACATTACTTCTTTCTTTTATGATTCAAAGAATTTCTCTGTTGATGAAAGAATGTTGATTCTTGCATAAAGGAGAGGCTAAACAGAAGAAAAGGAGAAGATTAGTATTGCTCTAATGGTGAAAACCAATCTTCCACTGATCACGCTCTATTTCAGTGAAAACAAGGGGAGGCTACTAGTAACTCATGGCCTTTTTTCTCTCCCCGTGAAAATCTGGCAGCTGGTTTTCTGCATCCCATAGACTTGAGGCTCTGAAGTGACACTAGTAGGAAATTATCATTTGGTCGTCACTTCTGAGGGAAGCATCAAAGAGAGTCACAGGTGGAATTGGAGGAGGATTTTGGCATTGAAGGAGAGGTTTGAAACGCATAAGAATGTGTTAATACTTTTAAGTTTTGGATTGAGAATATGCTTAACCACTACGGCAAATTTCGCTTTATTGAATGCCACTCCTTGGTATACATTGCACTGATTGCTGCACTGCATTTGTGCTCTTCAGAAGACGCCTAATTCAGAAACTATGGCCTGTCGTTTATTTTCTGTATGCATTCATTCTTGAAATCGAGTACGTTGCATGGAATAACTTATTTCCTAAGACCAGCTGGCTCCAAGTGAAACCAGTGTGCATTGCCACGACTGCTGGAGGATTGGAGCTCTCAAACTTTATGCAGCATTTGATGTTCTATATGCATTATTTATTTAGTCTACATATCCAAGAATTAGGTTCTATATTGAGATTATTTTTCTATTCGTGTCTGCAGGAGTTAGAGTTGACGACTGCCGGACCTTTATTAGCTATTTCGTGGTGTTTATGCTTTACCTGTTTCAAACTTCAGGCTGATCACGTATCCAGTTTCTCTGAGTCGTCGACATATCATAAGTTTCTAAGAAAGAACTCATTTGTCTTTATATAGAGTAAAAAAAAGAGAACTCATTTGTCTTGAGAGATCTCTCTTTCGAAACAAAGAACATGTGGACCGTGCTTGATTATCTAAGACATTATTGTTACGTCCATCTGCTGGATATCTTACCTGGTCTGATTCTAATAACAAGGACTCTCGAATATGACATTCTACTGTTATATAATCGCATGTTACATTCATCAAATGTCAATCCAAATATATATGTTAAAATTTACTATCACGAAAGGAAAAATAAACAAAACAAAAAAGATTTTGAATAAGTGCATATTATTTGATTAATTAGTCTACTAAGAACTCAAGTCGCCTAGATATATATAAATAAACATTTTCAAGGAAATTGAAACCCACCGCCTCCAACACCTTCAGCAGCAGCAACAGGTCCAGAATTAGGATTAATAGCCGTCCATAGTAAAGAAATGGTGATGGCAATTAGACCTGCCCACACGAAAACTATTGTTGGAGTCTTGCCTCTTCGTCCCATTAGTCCTTTTGCGAATGGATACAAATGTGCCAACACCCAGAAACTGAAAAATGCTCCTCCAATTAACTTGCTCCATTGTGGCACTGCTTGGTATATCGTCCTAACGAATGCCACTACAATTGCTATTATGTTCACCATTGCTATCACAATGGGCGGTATCATCAATGACGACCATTTTACTATGTATAAATCTGCGTATATGTCATCGTTGTCATCTCCTCCCGATTTGGTTGTTAAGGTAAAGGAAATCTCGATGCCTGCAATGACTTTGAGAATTCCTTGGACCACAGCATAAAGGTGAGAGCTTGTTCCTGAGATAAGCCACCACTGTTCATTTCTCCACCATTCCTCCAGTCCAATGCCTGACCACTTAACCTCCAAAACCGCCAAGCCAATCAAACAAATGGTGATTATAAGGAGGTAAACTAAGAAAGAGATACTGAGCGTCCGCACGATAAACTGGCCAGAGAAAAGAGAGAAGGCCGGAAGAAAACAGTAGAGGATTAGAAACAATGATGTAAAAGGATATATTCCAACATTAAGGTATGCGAGACGTTGGAGGAACTTGAGACGTTTTGAGGCGAGAATGGCGTTGTTTCTAGAGAAGAAGATCTCAACAGACCCGGTTGCCCACCGTAAGACCTGGTGAAGACGATCTGTGAGATTAATGGGTGCAGAGCCTCGAAAAGAATCCCTTTTGGTGATGCAGTAAACAGAGCGCCACCCACGATTATGCATGCGATACCCTGTGACCACGTCCTCTGTCACTGATCCATAAATCCATCCGACTCTATCTCCCCACTCTGTTTTATCCTCATACCAACAAGAGATTACAGAAACTGATTCTGCGACTGTGGTGGCATCAAGTGGGTCGCGAGGGACTCTAAGCGCCCCAGGAGGACGGCCATACTTGACAGCAGGGTGGTCTGCCAATGGACGACCTTGGAACTCTGCAATAGGAATTGACTCTGCTAGAAGTGTAGAGTTGCCAAAGCGCTTGGGGAGTTGTGTGACGTCAAGGTCTGGGTCAAAGTCACTGGTGGTTAAAGCCTCTGTTTCTGATTCCTTCTTCTCGAGAATCTTATCAGGATTTGGTGGATCAAAACCATATAAGGCAAAGCGCCTAAACATAGTACCTGTTCCTACATAAACTGGTCCCTACCAAAAAAAGAATCAAACAAAAATTGTTATTTCATTACAGACCAATTATAATTGGTTTATATTAATGTATATATATATATATATATATATATACCTGGACACCATCGAGGGCACGCATATTACCATCAAAAAATACAGTGTTATTGTTAGCATATCTATCAGAAGGATCGATGCCTTCAAATCTTTGTGGAAACTGAATGTAGCAAATATCTTCACCACCCCTGTCCATCATAAAACACATCCCTTCTCTAATGGCCTTACAATTATAAATGTAATGATCACAATCAAGATTAAGGATGAAAGGTCCATTTGAGAGAATAGCAGAGGCACGAACAAGTGCATTCATTGCTCCAGCTTTCTTGTTGTGATCATAACCAGGTCGCTTTTCACGTGACACATACACAAACATGGGTAAACGAGTATCTGTTTCTGAAAAATCGATGATTTTATCACTGTCATTGCCGATTAAAGGATCGCTGCTGGGTGGTTTCAACATCACCTGTAAAATTCCAGCATGATCACCTTTGGAATGCTCTCGAGTAGCGGCTGCCCAAGTTCCTGGCCAGTGGGTACCATCAGCCATCCATGTGGCTTTGAGGACCTTCACAGGTTCCATCGGATCACCTCCACTTTCTCTCATCTGTTTTAGAGCCTTCATTTCCTCTCTTGCATTAAACGCATCTGACCTCCTTCTTATTGAGTCAGGGAGCCCATTGATGCGAACTTTGAACTCATCATACTCCCTCTTAATCTTCCTCCTATCTTTCACAAAATCAATCCTACTCTTGTTCTTTGTTGGATCTATCTTCAAACTAAAATATGTATCTGGATTTCGGGGTTCGATGTTATGTTTGCGGCAAAAGGGCACCCATAAGTCTGCAAAACTAGCAGCTTCTGCCATAGCTTCAAATGATAAAAGGGCTCCTCCATCATCAGAAAGGTAACACGACACTTTCTCCACTGGATAATCAACGGCCAGGATGGAAAGCATAGTGTTGGCAGTGACAAGGGGTGGCTCTTTCTCAGGATCTGCTGTGGACACAAAGAGGTCAATACCTGGGAGATCGGATCTCCCTGTGGGGTTCGAAGGAGAAGGCATGTCAAATTTGTCACGAAGAACTTCAAGGTCGGTAGAGCGGTTTATGGGACACAACTTTGGGATTTGATCTAATATCCATGAAAATCCAAACCAAAGCTCGCATATTATTGACATCAGCCATAACCATATTGCGTCTTCATTAGGGTTTCTAATCCTCCAAGTTAGAAAAAAACATAGCACCACAAAACGAATTGCGATTAGCAATCTATACGGGCTTATGATGGCAGCTGGGATTGGGATCCGCCGGCTCAGAGGTCGCCATGGCTTGTCAGCTGTTTCCACCATGCCACCTCTCATTCCTTCATCCATATCATCACCGTACATTTCATCTTGAGGCCAATACGCATTTCCATAACCATATGTGCCTTGTGTTTCAAATAACCATCTATTATGATCAAATTCACCGTTTTGATTTCTTTTCATCATAGACATGTTGTTGTTCCCACGTTGACCTTTTCCTGGAGCTGGTAAAGGGAGTGCACCACTAGAAAAATCAGGTGTATCATCGTCTAGATCTCCAATTTTATATTGTTCTTTACATCCTGGACATAAGCCTGTTTCTTTCTGGGCATCCATGAAACAATCTCTGCAGATCTTGAACCTAAGCAACCACTAAGTTGGTTAGAAACCTTGTCATTGCCTTGTGAAATAAGCAAATAAAGTATTCTAGTGTTTAACACATACCGACATTCGCATGGCATCACGTCTTTTCCTCTCTCGTCTTTCATGACTTTTCCGTCGCAAGCAGGCATGGCACACGAAGAACCTTTAGCGCCAGCCATCTGAGGGTGTGTGACATCTGAATCGATGACTTTGTCCATAAGATGTGCACGCGTGACACTGTTAAAACCACCAGTAAATAGGGAATTTGACACATACTGCTCTTCAGCTTTAGTGGCCATGGGCTGGTTGTCAGGCGTTGGAGGTATGTGCACTGTATAGTTAGAATAATCTCCAGAGAACTCGCCTGATAATTCAATATTGTCCCGAGATAAACTCACATATCGTCCACTAGATGTCCGTCTTGCAAATTTTACAGTTTGGCCACTACCAGAATTGTTTCGAACTTTCTTCGAATTTTGAGGAGGAGTGGACGCCATTGTGAAGCAAAACAATGATGATTTGTTTTTGCATGAATCAGTGTGATCATGCAGAATAAAAATGATACATGGATTTTAATCTTCTCGCAAGATGATACACCAATTTTTAACTTTCTCACAGTTAAGGAAAACAAAAAAAAATAATAAGGAGAGGATAGGAGGATTATTAGGACATGAAAACAGTTTATGCCACTAGTTTTAGAATATCTATATTATGCATCAACCTATTTGTGGAAACTCTAAAATTAATTGACTTTTGCTATTTTGGGATTTTTATTTTTTACATTTTTAATTATTTTATTGTCAAACTACAAAAATATTCATAATCTTTTCATTTACTTTTAATTTACGTATGGTTTATAATATTATTTTCTTTTTTATCCAAAATATTATTTCCTTTTTAATTAAATTAGTTAAATGATCTTTAATTTTTGCAAGAGATTTTTATTTTTTCAATCATTCTAGTTAAAATGTGGGTTACTCTATAAATTTATATCCAATATGATTTGATTCCCTCGAAACTGTTAATGCACAAACATTATATTGCTTGCAGCTATAATTAAATTATTATTTGGATGATTGGTTCTTTTTTTTTTTATGATTGCATTTCATTTTTGTAACTAAATATTTTTCGTTACTTTAGTATTGCAAACGGGTTTTCTTGCAAAGTATCAACAAAATTATTGAACAGATCCAGATCAACAGATGATCAACATGCGAAAAGGAGCCGAGCTTTGATTAGCTGAATATCAGCAATGAGCGAAGAAGACGGCATACATATAGAGCTATGCAGGCGAGAGCTTCTCTCCTTCCAAATCAAGATACAGAAGCTTGGAAGGTGTGCTTCATTATCAGAACCACATTGAGATCTTTTAAAGGGCATTTAATCTATATTAAGCAATCCTCAAATAGAGCAGGAGGAGAGAGATGGGCCTTGCGAGTGAAGATATACCAAACCTCAGTCCAGTATGTGCAGTTGAAGGAGAGATGTTGGCGATTCTCTTGACCGCTTGATCAGAGGAGGCATTCTGATGGTGTGTTGATGCCCTACTAGCAAAGTCTGTCACGAATTGACATTCGATCTCTAGCAGGATGATTACATTTCAATTGCTTTTTTTTTCTTTTTGAAACACCAGATTACATTTCAATTGCTTAGTTAATCGATTATCTACCATGATTAACTCCACCTAATTAGATTAGAAAGATAACTAATGGAACTTTACGTTTAGTCAAATTAGTTAAAATTATATGGATGATTTCTTATTTTGGAAAATTATAAATAAGAGCTACAATATAAGTTCTATAACTAATCATTTAAATTTAAATGAAAATTTACTTAATCTATAAAGACATTGATAAAATTATTAATTTATAGAGAGATGTTATCTTTTTATTTAAAAATATCTGAAATAACATTATACTAAGTAAATGAAATGAAACTACTCGTACAAATAACATATAATTTTTGTAATTATGAGTAGTGATCTTATATGTCACAATATGATGATTATAATATCATATTTGACCATGCAAATAATGCATATATATATATTGTAAATTTATTTAAATGATAATACAATTCTGATACTAATGATAAAGTTGAAACTGTATATTATAATAAAAATGAAAGTAGTTTTAATTTTTTATTACATTTAAAACTCTTAAAAAATTGGATTTATATTGAAAGACAAACAACACTATGAAATTATATATATAATAAAAGTTATTAGAGCTGAACAATGACAAGATTTCAAGTTTGAATGAAAACAACATTATATCTATATTTTAGTATGGTATCTTAGTCAGATATGTATAGATTTATGAAATCATTATTTTCCAAATTATTTGAATCGCACATTATATATAAAGTTTTCTCAAAATTATTGTTTTTATCTATTCAATTACTTTGTCTTAATTTAATGAATACTATTTTTGGATTTGCTGTACATTAATAACTAAGAAATATGGATAATTTAATTCAGAGAAAAAACTACAAAATTTTATTACCAAAATATATGCCCAAATAAAAAATAAATAAATATAGAAGTAGAATATTATCAAGATTTTGCTTCATAAAAGATATATTATTTTTTTAGGATTTATGTACTAAGCCTGAGTCCAATAATTTTCATAACTGGGCTGAGCTAGATTTCAGACGTTGCTTTAGTTGAAGAAAACACAGTAAATTATTTAAATACAGGCGATATTTGGTTTGGTTTTGAGTAGGACTAGGGATGTCAAACAAGTTTATCCTGTCCTGTTCCGTACCACAGCGGTTTCATCTTTAAACATCAGGTCTGCGCGGGCTGCAGTCTCCAGAATGTCTGACCAATTCCGTACCGCAATGTTAGTAGGCTTTCGCAGGTCGTCTGATATCAAACTGTCTGCTACTGCTTCCTTCAAGACCAAACATCGTACAAACATGATCAGTACATTGAGTTAACGAGATAACATGAATAACAATACATTGAGTTAAAGAGAAAACATGAATAACAAGTAATGATCAGTACATCGAAATCATTGTAACATTGTATTCATTCGTAGTGCCATTGTAACATTGGTAACATTTTTTTTCCGATAGAATGTAAATTCGATTATCAAATCGAGTTTGAATACACAGCGAAGATGCCTAAAACTTCTAATACATGAGCATAACAGAAACACTTCGAGTAAGGTTTGTGTAGGATATTACTATTATTATTATATATATAAAGACAATGGTAAAGTCATTTATACCTTGAACTGAAGTGATTACTAGTATGTCTTAAAAGTCATGATAAAGGCCACAAATTGTGTTTGACCACCGAAAGTGAATCATAACTTTATATAAAGAAAGGAAAAGAGGAGAGGTAGTCACGAAAGGAACTGCTTTCCTTGGTAGGTCATTCCAAAGCGCCAATAAGGGGGAGCCACGTCGTAAGAGGCAATGGTTTTGCCGCCGATGAGAGTGACTTCGAAAGAAAGAGACTGTCCGATGAGATCGAGTGAGGAGTGCCAGTTCTGTCCCCAGTTTCGGGCCATTGGAATCCAAGCCGTTGTATGCCCCTTCACTTTCACTCCCACCACTTCCCCATCGAGTCCCACATTGCTTATCAAGACCTGAAAGAAGTGGGAGCTCCCGTTCAAGCTGAATCTCACCCCGCCTCTCCGCCCACACTTGACCCTCCTGTACTGCACAGGTATTATCTCGGCTCTGGTTTCTGCAATCCCTGTGAAGGCCGCATGAGATAGTTCCAAATGCTCCTTTGGGAAGTTGCACCAACCTCCGTAATCGGAGGAAAGGCCTGAATTGGGAGGACAGAAATCTGTGGCTGTGACCACCACGGAGGGGCTGCCTTGAAGGCACCATCTTATGTGGTTCACACACCGCACTTCCAGGCAAGCTCCGCAGCTGCTTCCCCTGTTGAACAGCTTCCCGCTCAGGCCTGCGCTGTACCCGCCATAGCTGCTCTGCCTCAGATCCCCATACCCACAAGCGCCTCCTATCACCACCAGTTAGTTAGTCCTGAGGAAAGAAGATAAATAGATAGATAGGAGAGAGTGAGAAGAAGAAGAACCAGTGGTGACAGAGGAGGAGCCGTCCTTGTCCCTGGAGAGCGTGGCTGTGGCTATCTTCCAGCTACCATCCTCGGCGGTGGCTTGAAAGAGGCAGCAGAGAAGAATGAAGAAGCGCAATGCGAGATGCTGAAGCCCAGAATCCATGAACAACCAGTGTGGTGTGGTTTGTTTGGGATCCTCAAAGTGGCAGACAAAAGCGATGCGTTTGAGAGGGTTTTTGGGGGTTCCTTTTGATCATAAGGCTCCCCTTTCAAGACTTGTGGGGATGATAGCGACAAAAGATTGCTCTGACATGTTTTTGACTTTGATAGTTCCCTTTCAGACCATCTCTTCTATAAAGAGAAAAAGAAGAAAAAAAGGACCAATACGTTTTCCAGGCCCATTTCATTTTCGACGGCCCAGTTTTCAATTCGGAAACAAGAGAAGCGAAACCATTGACATGATTGGATCCACCAGCTCCTCATTCGTTTGAGTGGATGTCATGGTGATTATCAAAAATCGTTAAAAGTTTCTTTCGCCCTTGACCTTGCTTTTATTCACAAAACTGCCCTCGATGGTCCGAGTCAATTTAATTTCGCATTATTGCTCTATCTCTCTCCAACCGCTGCTGCTGCTTGTGCTAGTGGTTGCAGAAGAATCTTCACCTTCCAGTGAGTGATGAGTCGTCTTCTCCTTGCTCAAGTTGTTCTTGCTCTATGCATCCTTTCTGCGGCTGCTGACGACGGGGAGGCTATAGTCTCCAGATTCCAGGAGTATCTCCGAATCGACACGGTTCAGCCAAAACCCGACTACTACAAAGCCGTTGACTTTTTAAACTCTCAGGCGAAGTCGCTGTCACTCGAATCTCAGACGAACGAGTTCGTAAAGGGAAAGCCGCATCTTCTCCTCAAATGGGTAGGCTCTGACCCAACCCTGCCTGCCATTCTCCTAAACTCCCACACCGATGTGGTTCCCTTCGAGGAATCCAAGTGGACACACCACCCGCTCCACGCTCACATGGACAACCAAGGAGACATTTATGCCAGAGGTTCGCAGGACATGAAGTGCGTTGGGATGCAGTACCTCGAGGCCATACGCAAGCTCCAGGCTTCTGGCTTCCACCCACTCCGATCCGTCTATCTCTCCTTCGTCCCCGATGAAGAGATCGGCGGCCACGATGGAGCCGAGAAGTTCGTTGAATCCCACCTCTTCAAGTCCTTGAACGTCGGAATCGTGCTCGACGAAGGTAAGTAAGGAAAGGAAAACACCACCCCTTTTTTTTTCCTTTATTTATATGTTAACTACATTCTTTACAGGTCTGCCATCGCCTAGTAAGAGTTACAGAGTATTCTATGGAGAGAGGAGTCCCTGGTGGCTTGTGATTAAGGCTAAAGGACCCCCTGGCCACGGTGCCAAGCTCTATGACAACTCTGCTATTGAGAATCTCCTCAAAAGCATTGAGAGTATTCGTCGATTCAGAGCTTCCCAATTCGATCTGCTCAAAGCTGGTGGCACTGCTGAAGGCGATGTCGTCTCCGTTAACATGGCCTTCCTCAAGGCTGGCACTCCCTCCCCAACTGTAACTTGTCTCTCCTCCCATTTTGCCTTGATAGTTGATGTCTTTTATTATGAAATTCATCTGAAAATTTGGCTCTTTATTCTCTCTCTCCAAGGGTTTCGTGATGAATCTGCAACCATCTGAGGCAGAAGCTGGTTTCGACATTCGTATCCCACCCAGCGTTGATTCTGAAGCACTCGAAAGGCGTTTGGTGGAGGAATGGGCACCCGCTGCACGCAACATGTCCGTTGAGGTAATTTCTTGTCCTCTTCAAGCCTAGCAGTGTTGGATCTCTCTACTCTATCCATGCAAATTATAGACAAAAAGTGTTGTCAATGTCTGAGGCAGTTCAAGCAGAAGCATTCGGGGGAACCGCTCCTTACAACAGCAGATGATTCAAATCCTTGGTGGAGGCTCTTGGAAAATGCTGTCAAGGAAGCTGGAGGTAAAACTAGTAAGCCTGAGATTTTCCCTGCATCAACAGATGCTCGCTACTTCCGGATGGCTGGCGTTCCCGCCTTTGGGTTCTCTCCCATTTCAAACACCCCGAGTTTGCTTCATGACCACAATGAGGTGTGTGATGATTTGTTATCATTTATCATTATCAGTTTCCTAACGCATGTGGTTTTGTTTTGTTGCAGTATCTGGGCAGAGCTGAGTATTTGAAGGGGATTGACGTGTATGTTTCAATAATCAAAGCTTATGCATCATATGAAAGCAAGAGTGGGTCACGAGATGAGCTATAAAGGTCCATTAATAGTTGAGCATCAAGTCTTTCTGTAACAACAATCAATAAGATCTGAACCCACCATGCTGTTGTGGAATCAGACAAAACATTTTCTTTTCAACTTAATGTGATGTTTCTTTTCTGTTTTTTTTTTTTAAACCTCAACCGGCAAGTAGAAGAGATTCGCTGTTACAAAACGAAACTAAAGATCGTTCATGGGCCGTACTAAGAATCTGAAACACCCTCGTAGTGGCTCTTTGACCCTTCAAAATGAGCGAGCGTCTCTATCGGAGTCCTCCGACGCAATCAACCAACTAGTTTCCGACTCTGTCTTCTTCTTCTGTCGCCCATCTCATCTTTGCTCTTCTTTGATTGATTCAGATTCATTTCCCCGGCGAGAAAGCTTTCTGCTGAGTTCCCTATTCCCTCTTCAGATGGGCTTTGACAAGCAAGCTTCCTCCTCCTCTTATTACCCTTAAAATGCCACTTCCTAGGGAGGACACACCTCTTCTTCTGGGCAAGTCACCCCCTCTCTCCAGCCAGTTCAAGACCTTCGCCAACGTCGCTGGTGTTCTTGGTCTTCCTTACGCCTTCAAGCGCACCGGATGGCTCATGGGCGTCCTCCGTCTCCGTTTTGACCCATCACTGCATGATGCTTCTCGTTCATACCCGCCGCAAGCTCGACTCTTTCAACGGTGGTGGTTTCTCCAAGATCGGCTCTTTTGGTGACCTTGGCTTCGCCGTCTGCGGCTCCCTTGGTAGGCTCGTCGTTGACCTCTTTATCATTTTGTCTCAAGCTGGGTTTTGTGTCGGATATCTTATCTTCATCGGCACTACTCTAGCTAATCTCTTCGACCCTGATTCCCCCACCAGTCTCAGGCATCATATTACAACGCTCGGCTTCCCCTTCCAGCTTGGTCTGAATTCCATCAAGACCCTCACTCACTTGGCTCCTCTTAGCATCTTCGCCGACGTTGTTGATCTTGCCGCTATGGCTGTGGTCATTGTTGAGGATTCCATGATTATACTCAAGCAAAGGCCTGACTTTGGTGGTTTTTCACTCTTCTTCTATGGGATGGGCGTGGCTGTTTATTCTTTCGAAGGCGTTGGAATGGTCTTGCCTCTTGAATCGGAGATGAAAGACAAGGACAAGTTTGGCAAAGTCTTGGCACTCGGCATGGGATTCATCTCTTTCATATACATAGCCTTTGGTTTCTTACGTTACTTGGCTTTCAGTGAGGACACCATGGATATAATCACCGCTAACTTGGGGGCAGGACTTATCAGCACTATTGCTCAGCTTGGCCTCTGCATCAACCTCTTCTTCACCTTCCCCTTGATGATGAATCCGGTGTTTGAGATAGTGGAGAGGAGGTTCTCGGGTGGGATGTACTCCGCGTGGCTGAGATGGCTGCTAGTCTTGGCGGTGACTCTGGTGGCTCTCTTTGTGGCAAATTTTACAGATTTTTTGCTGCATCTTAGGGTTTGTGTTACCTGCTTTGTTTCATTTGCTGGTGTTCAAGGAAGAGATGGGGAGTCTGGACACAGCGATAGTGGGACTGGGCGTGGTTCTTGCTGTGTCGGGAACTTGGAGTTCCCTGAGTGAGATATTCTCGGTCAAAGTGTAAGCATCCTGGCTTGTATCCAAGTGCTGTATCATTTATTGTATATATGGTTTTAAGAGCATCTGATTTGTGATTGTATTTGTATTTTGATGATGCTTGGAATAAAAGACATGAGCTCTGTTTTCTGGTATGTATATACATAAAATACAAATGTGAATGTTTTCAGATAACTCTTACCTCCTCCGTCTATGCAACATGAATGAATGAATCTAACGAGGTTGGACTTGGGAGGAGTTAGAAGCATACACACGAGAAGACTAAAATAATAAGGAATGAGGGAATCTCAATCAAGGATCATGCATCTCTCTCTGGCTTGCGTAGTAAATCTGGTTTTTTCTTTTTATAGAAACATAAAAATCATATTATGGCAATCCTCAAGACGAAAGACTCTGGAAAAGAGGTCTATTCAATTTTTCTCACTACTTGTAATGCTTTCAATCTCTATGCTCTGCGGAATTCTGATGGAGTAAGGGGAAACAATTGCGGATTCAAAGCTTATTGTTCTGCATCCTTAATTCCTCATAAACAAGAACAAATGACAAATGGTGAGGAAAGCTGTTCTGCTACAACAATGGCTACAGCGGTTGATCAGGCAGCTGCAGAAACGAATTAGAGCAAGTCTTTTGCAAGGAAGGAAACCAAGTCCTCCTTTGCAAAGGCCGGTTTGTTTGTCCACAAAATGGCATACAGTAAGCATTACTGACAAAGTACAAGAAATACAAATTTAGGGGACAAAAGCAGAGGTTACAACTAAACTGAGCAGTAAGGCATTCTAACTATATTTTTTGAGCTCTGCACCACCTGAATACATCAAAATTTGAGGGCACTAGAGGATTAAATATGAGGACATTTTGCAAGTCATCAAGGAAAGGAGAAGAGAAACGGAAAGTTTCCACAAGAGGCAAGGACATAAGAGAAAGTGAATAGTTGTTACCTGGACAAGCAGCTGCTGCATGTTTGTGTCCAAATATAAATATATGGGAGGAAAGAGCAATCTGAAGGAGAGATTGACGACGTCTCAACTAGTGTCAACCTGAGGTTGTTTCGTGCCGTTTTAGTAAAAAATGCCAGCAATGCATGCCGTTTTGTCAATTTCGGGGATTTTGGAGGAAGAAGATGAAAAAGGTATCTCTCTGCTCCTCCTCCTCCTTTTTCCCGTCTTAGTTTTGAGCTCTGATCAATTCCTCCCTTTCGTCGTCATTAGGTACTAGTCTCTCTGTCTCCAATCCTTTTGTTCAGAGATCGTTTTTGTGATTCAAATCGATTCTAATGGCTAATCTTATTCTTTTACATTCATTCAGCTCATGCCATCCCTCCTCCAGTCCTCCTTATGGTATAGTTGGTGATGGATATATCATCAACGCTTCTAGCTTACTCAGCTCCCGCTTGGGCAAGCTTTATGGCCGGTGCTTTTTTGATTCTCACCCTCTCCCTTTCCTTGTATCTTGTCTTCGATCACCTTTCTACTTACAAGAACCCTGAGGTTTTCACTTTCTCTTCTCTCTTCTTATATCACCTTTTCAATTGTTTTAATTCACCCCTCTCTGTCTCTCTCAGGAGCAAATGTTTTTGATTGGAGTCATCCTCATGGTCCCTTGCTATTCAATTGAGTCTGTGAGTGAATGTCTTATTATTATTATTAGATTCTTAATTTTCTTTTGTTCTACTAAGCTAATCTAATCTAATCTATCTATGGATTCAACAGTTTGCATCACTTGTCAACCCATCCATCAGCGTTGATTGTGGCATCCTACGTGACTGCTATGAATCCTTTGCCATGTACTGTTTTGGTCGCTACCTTGTTGCCTGCTTAGGTAGGTATCTCTATCCCTATCCCTCCTTTCTTTTCCTTTTCTTCTGTCATTCCAAACTTCTTGTCTTTTTACCAGGTGGGGAAGATAGGACCATTGAGTTTATGCAACGACAAGGCCGCAAGAGCTTTAAGACTCCCCTCTTACTAGATCACAATGACGATAAGGGAACTATTAAACATCCTTTCCCTATGAATCTTTTCTTAAAACCCTGGAGGCTCAGTCACTGGTTCTATCAAGTTGTTAAGTTTGGTATCGTTCAATATGTATGTACTTTCCCACTACTTATCTTTTCTCTCCCGCCATCCTCCTACATGTCTTTTCTTTGACTATTCCTCTCCTTTGGCAGATGATTATAAAGTCTCTCACTGCCCTCACTGCCCTCATTCTTGAAGCCTTCGGTGTCTACTGTGAAGGAGAGTTTAAATGGGATTGTGGGTACGTCTCAGGCTTCTTCTTTTTTTTTTTTTGACAAACCAAACCACAGTACTATAACAATGAAGAAACATGTTTCATCTTTGATGAACTATATATGATATGGCATCTTACCTATTTTGCCTGTGATTTTTGTAGGTACCCTTACTTGGCAGTTGTTCTAAATTTTAGCCAGTCATGGGCACTATACTGTCTGGTTCAGTTCTATGGTGCAACAAAAGATGAGCTTGCCCACATAAAGCCCCTTGCCAAGTTTCTAACATTCAAGTCAATCGTGTTCTTGACTTGGTGGCAAGGTGTTGCCATTGCTCTTCTCTCTTCCCTCGGTTTGTTCAAAAGTTCCATTGCACAGAGCTTGCAGCTGAAGACTAGTGTTCAAGATTTCATCATTTGCATTGAGGTACATGTCTTCTTCTCTTCTTGTCTTTTTCGAAATGAATCGTAAGTTTCTCTTTAATACTTGTGCAGATGGGTATTGCTTCGGTTGTTCACCTGTATGTCTTCCCAGCAAAACCCTACGGTCTACTGGGAGATCGCTTTACTGGATCGGTATCAGTTCTGGGGGATTATGCATCGGTCGACTGTCCTATTGATCCAGATGAGATTAGAGACAGTGAGAGACGAACAAAGGTCCGCCTGCCACATCCTGACGTTGATATCAGAAGTTGTATGACCATCAAAGAAAGCATGAGAGATGTGTTCGTTGGTGGAGGTGAATACGTGAGTATTCCTCGTAATAATTCAATAAAAAAAATGATTTTTTTCTTTCTAATCTGATGAAGAGATTCTGATCAGAAAGAGGATATATCTATGTTGTAGATTGTGAAAGACGTGAGGTTCACAGTGACTCAAGCAGTAGAGCCTATGGAGAAGAGCATCACAAAGTTCAATGAGAAACTGCACAAGATCTCGCAGAACATAAAGAAACACGATAAGGACAAGAGAAGAGTAAAAGATGACAGTTGCATGTCATCATCATCATCTAGTCGGCGAGTGATTCCCGGGATCGATGATCCGCTTTTGAATGGGAGTTTTAGTGACAGTGGAGTTACAAGGACTAAGAAGAACAGGCGAAAGTCAGGGTACACGAGTGGGGAAAGCGGGGGAGAGAGCAGTAGTGATCAAGCTTATAGTGGATTTGAAGTAAGGGGTCGTAGATGGATCACAAAAGATTAACTTTAAACATTCAAGGAGATTTTATCATAAACATCCGAGATTGATGCGACCACCGGGTGTTGTTTCTCCTCAACGTGCAGGGGTTTTTGTAGGGCACCTAGAAGCTGTTAAGTATTGAATATATTTGTGTACAGATTTGAAGATACATAACGTAAATGAGGCATGATTTTTTAATAAAAATGGACCTTCATGTTGGCTTTGTCTTTCTAACAAAATGATGATGACATTATAGTTTATTCCAAACCAAGTAACTACAGGTTGTATACTTTTTTATTTGTAAGTTTCCTTGCAGGTTGCAGAAAAGCAAAACATCCAAAAAGGGACGAGCATGACTTCTGGCCGTGGGAGTGCTTGGACATTGACTAGAAGCGATTATGGGAAGGATGTGCAGATGACAAGGTTAAGGAGATTGATAGAGCACAATGTATAGAAACACACCGTATATTGATGAAACACGAACCTCTTACTCGAACTCTATTACAAGTATTTATACTACTCTCTTCACAACTAACAGCCATAACTAACTCACAAACCGAATCAGTTACAACGCTCTCCACGTCAGCTTCTTACTTATTTCCCTTGTGAGGGGAGATTAGAGATACTCGCTGTATCAGTTCATGCTGAAGGTGACACAAGCATGGATCATTACGATGAGCATGATGATATGGCATTGCAGACGAACAAGCCCTTGTTGCCTATTGATCCCGTCGTTGAACTTAGCAAGAAAATGCAGAAGCAAGAGATGGGTACAAAGAAAGAAGAAGGAACCAAGTGCAGCACTTGCCACACGTTCGTTGGGGAAGCTAAGCAATACAGAGAGCATTGTAAGAGTGATTGGCACAAACACAACTTGAAGCGTAAGACTCGTAAACTGCCTCCTCTTACTGCTGCTGAAGAATGCATGGGTGAGATTGATATGGACGACTCCAAAGCAGATTTGAAAGACTACTCTTTCTGAAATTTACTGATTTTAAATTTAGTGTCTTCTTTGTTGATGTTAAATGCAATATCTTGTAGTCGTATCAATGTTTTTGCCGGAAGAACAAGAAGCAGCTTTGAAACAACTAAGAAAGAATCTCAAGTTCAAGGCTAAACCTGTCCCCAACTTCTACTACTACGAGGCGCCTCCAGCGAAACCTGAGCTCAAGAAGTATATTTAGAAACACAACTCGTATATATTTGCTTAGCTTAGAGCTTAGCATTGTTCTTTCTTGTGACTTAAGTAGCATGTTATGTAACTTTCTAGCTTCCTTTGATCCGTCCCAAGTCGCCAAACTCATTCTTTCTCGGAGAAAAAGCTTCAGCGATGCAGTCCGCGAAGAGGTTCCGAAGACAGCTTCCAACCGGAACCGACACAGCACCGGAACAGTTCAGAACAAGAACACAATTGCTGTGCATGACAGCCCTCGTTTCAGATCTGGCAAGGGTAAAAATGGACTGAAACCAGTCAACGAGTGAGGCTTGAAATGACGATGATTGATCCTTTGTTGTTGGTCTGTGTTATACTCTCAGTCTCACTTTGATCTCATCGGGGAAAAATTTAAAATCAAAACAAAGACTCTTTTTTGTTTTTTTATATCTCAACGGTAACATATGTTGAATTTCTTTTTTACCAAAAAAACAAAAAAAGAAATATTGACACGTGGACTTTCTTTATAAACAAGCATGTTACTACTAAAATTGCAAGGCGACAGACAAGTTGCGGTGATCTTCTCAAACATTTAACAATGATCAACTTCTTTCTTTAATCACTCTGTTCTTCTTCCTTTCTCCAACCTCTCAAATTCAAAAACCATGATTTTACCTAGAAACCTCGATCTATCTACATGGCGATTCCCAGAAGAACACAAGGACGTCAAACCCTAATTTCAAGAAACGGCAGAGTTTCTCCAAGTATGGTGATGGTCGTTCTTCAAAAACAGATCCTTCTTACAAGAAGAACAGGTTACGTTCACCGCGGTTCTCCGACGATCCCCAGAAGAACACAAAGACGTCAAACCCTAATTTCAAGAAACAGGTTACGTTCACCACGCGGTTCTCCGACGATGCCCATGTGGTGATTATCTGCGGCGCTGTGACTGAAGTCCTCAGATTTCGGTACGGTTTTGTCTATTTCTGGGTTCCTGCGGAAACACCTTCTCGATTGTTTTCTAATCTCAATTAGGGTTTTAGGTGTTGACAAAGTTGTGATTTTCAATTGTTTTTGCTCTTGCAATTTCACTTCACTTCCGTAGATTCTTTTGGGGTTAATTGAAAAATTAAGTGAATTTGTGGCTAGAAGAATAAGGTAAAACTCTCTTTTGTTTGTGTTGATGTAACTTTTGCAGGGGATACTTGTGTTACAAGGGATTTTCATTCTATCCTTTTCTCTCGCAATCTGAGTCTCTCTTGCTCGCTTAAGCAGAATCCGCCATCGAAAGAGGTACTCAAAGATCTTAAACTTTTGCGTATCACTGATAAACAAAACGTAATCAAAGTTCTAACAGTTTGCTTAGTTTTATACTTACTTATACCTCTTCGTAGACTTATATGGATTTGTTTTGTTCTATAAAGATTATACCCTCTTCGTAGACTCATTTCTATCCAATTAAAAAATATTTTAAGAATTCCACTTTTTTATTCAAATTATTAGAGCCTAATTTAAACCCATTTATACATTCTCAATTAAATCTTTAAACCTTTCCACACCGTAACATTTTGTTCAAAACATATTCACTATCAGTAATATGTGTAATTATTACATATTTTATTTAAACTTTTACA